>NC_089875.1:106263961-106446461 GCF_040182565.1 Anser cygnoides
TTCAGCTCTCTCATACTTACTTTGGCTCATCAGAAACCACATACACATTGGTATATCTTGTAGACAGCGTTGGACTTGGATCACTCCAAAGTGATTCATTACTGCTGTTGCTAATAATCAAAAGGCAGTAATGAGCCCCACAAACTAATTCCAGGTATACCTTTGTAGCTAGCATGTAAAGGCTCTCTGGTGAAAGAAGAGTATTATTGTACATAGCAGAAGATTGACAATGTCCCAACATACTAAGTACAAGAGACATCACTACAGGAGAACCCAATATGATGAAAGGATTAAGATCCCAAGTAAGAGAGCTAAGCAACTGTATACAGCCTGTCAGCAGGGTGAAGAAATAAACAGAAATAACTGGAATTTAGCATTACTGGAAAGGGAGTGCTTACATATTTATTTCAGAGTAAGAATCTCCCATGTTTACTGTGTACTGGTACAAATTGGATTGTAAAACAGAGACTAAATTGCACGTGACTAGAAAAATCATTCTAAAAAAAACCTCAGCAGGTAAACTACCTGACAATGCTGATTACCCTCTTGCCTTAAGCAATAAATGGCAGCAGCGAATGAAGAAAAAAAATAAAGGAAAGAATCTGTATCCATAAAAAGTTTTTGCTTAGATATAATGTTAAGGTCCTTCAGAAATAGTGGCACAGACTGTATTTCTTCCTCAGGACAAAATCACCTGTTCGTTTGGCCCTAAAATGGCTTAGTGTAAAACTGTTTAATAACTTTAAAAGGAAAGACAATTGAGGTTTTCCTATTTTCCATAGTTTTAAAGACAAAACAAGGCCTTATCCGTAGTCCTATGTATTTCTCTCATACTGACTGATCTGGAATTAAAAATCATTAGGGGCAGGGGGAAGGAACTGTCCTTAAAATTAAGTTGTTTGCTCAGCCCCAGACATGATTCTGATAGCTAAAAAACAATGTCAATGAACTTGGTTCATTGACTAGTAGCAATAAGACCAGACAAGGATGCAGTCTGCATTTAAGTAAGAAAGCATAGTTGGATAAAAAATGAAAATACAAAATTATAAAACGTGCCATACAGCAAATCTAAATAAAGTTAGAAATATCTACAGCAGGGGTACTGGAGAGTATGAGAGGAGAGGGATTCTGAATTATTGTACTCACCTGGATCACATAAATAGTTCTGACACTAGCCTTATGAACCCCATATTTCAATCAGTACATTTTCTCAGGTACCTTACACTCACAGAGAAAATGCAAGACCTAGAAACTGTGGATTCATTCTCTAGAGGAAAGTGGGTTTGTTTGTTTTTAAATCATCACTTATTTACCTCTTAAGTTTGGTATTTCATCACCAACACCTTCAACCTAAAGCCACTCCAGTCTACTACATGCCTTCATCCATCTTCAGTCCTCAGCCTCATCATGACCAGTTCCCCCTTGTCCCTCTTCCTTCTGGGTTCTCTGACTGCATTTCCCAACACAAACCATCCCAGCCTTCTTTCCCAATCAATTCTAGTTCTATTGTCATAACACTTCAACCATTTCCAGCCCAACCCAGACCCTCATCCAATTCATCTTCTCCCATTCCTCAGCTCTAAGCCCAGAGCACCTTCCCAAAATTTGCAGTGTCCAGGGAAGGAATGCAAAGGAGAATAAACTTGGACAGAAAAGTCTCTGGATTTTCTGGCAACTTCTTCAGTCAGTCCCAGTCTTCCCTCTTTACCTCAACCATTTCAGCTCATCTCAGAAATGTGTTGAAAAAGTCAAATTCTACTTCCTTTCACTAACTTTAATCCTCAGATTCTGCTTGCACCCCTGCCCCCCAAAGGGCCTAACTCCCAGCCACATTCTCTCTTTTTATTCCTCCTCCTGTCACCAAGTCATCTGCCACAATTCACATTTCCTTTCTTAAAAGCAGCCAGGTTCTAGAGAGGCGCATTCACTGGCAACACAGGCACCACTTCCTCTCAGCTGCAATACCTGGATAGCACTTATGGACAGCAACTCTATCAGCAACCAAGAAAGAAAGCCATGTTTAACCCGCATATTTCTTAGCTGCGGCAAAAGGCACTGCTATATCCTCAAGCACACCTAGAGAGCACTGAAACTCCAGAGATCTTTACCAGTAAAGACAGTCTATAGAACTCAGTTCAGATTCTGATTTCTAACTAGAAAAAACTTCTGTCCTGACCATGGTAAAGATGAAAATTGTATCATGAAACAGAAGCACAGCCAGCTATCCATAAAAGAATTCCAATATATTTTTCTTTGCTTTTAATATAAAGCATACATCTTTACGTGGTGTATTACATAGCAATGAAAGTCATTTTAAAAGTTGCCAGAAGTTAACAGAAGAGAGTAAGACTGTACAAATTCTAGATTACAACTTGGTAGCTGTTGGAAAGCCATGCTATTCCAATAAACATTAGTAATGATTATTTTAATAATTGAAAGTACATACTATTATCAGAATAACACCTACCTCTCATATATGGTTTTCAAAGTCAGCTGATCTGGAACACCTTCAGTCTCTTCAAGATGCAGTATGAGCCACGATGTTCTGTACGGCCACTGCTCTGTGAGATTGATCCAACTGGCCAGCCTATCCCAATTGAACGTGATCTGATTAGCTCTCAATAAGCGACCTAATACAACAAGAAAGCAGGAAAAAAACACAGGAAGGTTGGTGCTTTTTTTTTTTTTTTTTTTAACACTTTCCCTTTTGAAAGGTCTGTTTTCACGTAAGTCATCACTAGATACAAAGATCAACAGGAAAAAAAAGCCATTAACATTCTTCTATCAATTATATTAGCATTAAATTAATGGAACAGAAAACAAGCCATAGTTTTTTTTTTGTTGTTTTGGTTTGTTGGTTTTTTTTTTGTATTTTTACTTATTTTAGAACAGCAGTTACATTCAATTCTTTATAATCTGAGTGTACGGATATTTCAAGAGAAATTGTATATAAATTGAGATATTAAGATTATATTATTACAATTGAGATATTAAGACTATCTCAATTATATTATCATCTTAATATCTCAATTATAATAATATAATTGAGATATTCAGACAATTTCTCTGAACAATGCAAGCACTGGGAATGCAACTTCAGAGACAGCCAGCAACTCTGTGTTATGCAAGCTGGTTGGACAGAGCTGAAGCTCAGCTCACAGACATACAACTGCGTCTTTGTGTCATACTTCCCACAGAGAAGATCACCTCAAGTCTACATCAGACCTGAACCAGTTCCACCAATCAGGAAATTTTGTTCTCTCGAATGCAGTGTTAAAATGGGCACTGGATGCAGCACTGATATTGCTGTAGCAGGTTTCTGCAGCTAAATAAATCAGCGAGAATCAGTTCAAGTTTGGCTTGGATCATTACTCTGTGCACCCACTGGTAAAACAAACACCCTACGTGAGACCCGCAATAGCTGCAGCAGGTTTATTAGCTCCAGCTATGTGCCATGCAATGGTGACAGGGTGATTTCTGACCTGTACCCAGCACAGGCAATACAGCTACAATCACCCGATGTCGAACTTAATGCTGAATCTGTTGAACCCATGCTTAATACGCATGCAGAGAATTGCAGTATTTTCACACCTGTTAAAGTTTTATTACTAAAATTCTCCCTCAAATGATTCAGCTCTCATTAGAAATTTAAGAGATTATTTAAGCATTAAGTATTAATCTAAAAAGACAGGTCATTTAATATAACCTTTTATTGCTAATATAAGGTAGGTAGGATAGAATTGGATCATAGTCTTCCTAGCAATCAAATTTCATTAGGCATACTGAAGTAAGAACTTTTAGAATTCTATTTTCATCAACATACGCTAGAGCTTATGATAATTTGATTAATGTTCAAATAGAGCAGTGCTCTTCGCCTTCAAAGCACACTATTATTCACTTTGTTCTCCAGCTGTACAGTGCAATACTACTCATCATTTAGTGAGGTCTTTTACCATAAGACCAGGTCCTCAAATTAAAAGAGTTGAAATGGCATAAAAACAAGTAAACTATTTTATTCAAGGTAAGAGTTCTGCAGCAGAGGAGCTGTAGGCAGTAGGATTAACATAATCTTTCAAGACCCCCTCTAAAATGAGGCATAGGAATCTGTAACTAGAATCAATGTTATAGAAGAGCTCAAAGGTACAACAGTTGACCCTAGAACACCACTGATATCTCAGGGGCCAGTGGGAAAGCTACAATTGCTGTAAGATTAGATGCAGAGAAAAAAAGAAAACAAAGGCAAACATATGTGCAGTAAATGCAACGTTTTTTCTCTTAGCTATTTCAAATCTTAAAAATGCTAACTGTGCTTTCACAGAACTCAGCTCTAAGTAGAAGAATAACCATTTACTGTCTGCTCAATTACTATGCTACTCAATTTTATGAGCTATGAAGTTTGTTTACCAGGGGCAAGATGTTCTCCTTAATTAACCTACCTGTTTGGATCCTAACCTATCTAATGAACGTAACTTATTATACTAAATATGCAAGTTAAATAGTATTAAAATATTCTGAAGTTTTAAGGACAATACACCTGATAGATCTGTGTATCCCTTACATTTTCCAATTAGTCTTAGAAACTGTTAATATTATTTGTTTCACTAGTGTGAACAAAGGTAATTTTCTACAAGGGTCTACAACCTACTCATAAACATTCAGAATACAAAGCCTGGAACACCGAAAACGACAGAATTTGATCATTCCTAGAAAGCTGATATTGGCTTTTCACAGCAAAAAAATTATGGGCCACACTTACCTGTCACTGAAACTATATTTAGTAATCTTCTCATGGTCTGAGGACTGATATCACTGAACCAATCCTCTGTAACCAAAAGCTTTGTCAAATCAAAAGACATTTGGCGGGTAATGGTACGTTGCATCTGCCGTCTTCGATAAGTATCCTTACAGAAAAAAAAGAAAGGAATACTGATCAGTATCAAGAACTTCTATGTACTCTAAATTAACTGAATTTTACTTTACAATAAAGTTAAAACCTTTCTAAATATATATGTGATATCTATATATATTTATCCTCTTTGAGGCAGCATCAGTCTACTGATTTAAAAATGTACTTTTCCTACATGGATCATGTAGGAAAATGTGTTCATGTATTAATGTATCATGTATTAATTTCACATGAATGGTTTGATAAGTCTTCAAAGTTGACACCAGTAAATGCATTAAAGAAACATGAGGTGAAAAAAAGAAGTATTACTAGTATTAGCCGTTTTAGTATAAAATCTCTCTCACCCGCCTATTGAGAGCAGTTTTGCTACCAAGTTTGGTCATCTCTCCAAGGCTGTTCTGAGAAACTCTTCTGTCAACCTCTTCATGCAACCCTGTCAGAGGGGACAAAAAAAGCATTTTCTCCATTCACATATATTTGACTATGAAGTAACATTAATGATCTACCAATTTTTTAAATAGTTTGTTCCAGGAAACGGATTTTATCGCTGGTTTTGTAACTTTCGTACCATCCTCCTGGGTAACTTTACCTGCATTATCTGTATAAGGAACATCTCCATTGGTTGTTGAAGCTACCATCAGCTTTTTCGCATTACTGAGCCCTCGGCTATTTAGAAAAACAGGCAGATGGACTATATTTCGCATGTAATCATGTCCATTTATGTTAGAATCCCGTAGAACACTGTTGAGATTCTGGTTAATAGCCTTTATTATGATGTGTGGGTCACTTGCAAAAATAGCAATAAATGGGCCTTTGGAAAACAAGACTCGCACCTGTAAGAAAGTAGACAGTAAGCCTTGTTAGTAACTGTGGATCATTTGAACATCTGACTCAACACGTTATATTCACTCTGTCCTAGTTATAAACTTGAAAGGACAATGGATGCACAAAGATATCTCATATTGGAATAACTGACATCTAATGTTAGGTACTCGTACAGAATTAGAAATAAACATACTTAACACATCAGCAAAAGTACTTAAAGTAGAAGTCATTACCAAGAAAATATTACGGGTGGATGTCATAGGCCCCTTCCGTCCCCCTCAAATATTTAGCATTTAAGTATTTTTCACCTGAAGTACTTTGAAAGTAAGTATGACAAACCTCTCCAAACAATCTAAGTTTGTTTCAATAGGATACTAATTTTCAATAATGTACACCTGTTGATTTGAAAATATTTAGCAAATTAACATGTCTAGTGCTGTGATTTAATTTCCGATTTCTGAAAGCCATTGCTCCTAGTGTTATAGCTATGCCAGCATACACAAGTGTGAAAAAAAGACCAATACAACACAAACTCTATATACACGCTTTCCATCTGCAGAAAATACATAATAGCTGGATGCATCTGAGTCTATCTATGGAAGAGATAAAGCCAGAGATCATCTCTATAAAGCGATCTAACTCACAGTATCAAGCATCTGTAAGACTTTGTCCTGTTCACAAGCATCCAATCCATCAATAATTACAACAAGCCTTGTCTGATTCTGAGTGAAGCCGTCAATGGTTTTTGCCATTTTGGCCATTAGCTCTACTTCACATTTCAGCACCTAAAAAAAAAAAAAAAGAAAAAAGAACATCTTTATAATACTTGAACCTCATAAAAACGTATATGATTCCTTTTGCAATTGCTAACTGCCACAAAAATACTAAAGTAAGATTACAAAAATTAATGCTTAAAAATACTGAACTCTCCCCTCGAAGTACAACTGTCCTAAAATATCACTCCCAAAATTTTATTTTCTATTTGCACAGAAATGTACAGCCGAACAGCATATTCTACCTCAACATAAATTATTCTTAAATTACATTACAGTCATTTTATTTAAAGTAATATTTATGCTATGTAAATCAATTTTTCCAGAGTAAGCAAAAGATTATTTGTAGTTTCAGCTAACCCCCCCCAACTGCTTTGCATAAGAAGTACAATAAAATTATCTGCCTTCCATCCAAACTAACTGTACTATTACTGTCAGGCTCAGTCACTCCTATTCAGTATGTGTGTATATATATATATATATATATATAAAATCTGAAAGTTGTTTTTTTTTTTTTTCATTTTTGTCTAATGTTTTGAACATCAAGTTAGACATGTAACAACTAGCCCTAATACAGAAACAAAGGTGGAATTCATCTGCTTTTATTTTTGCAATTACCAGCTACACATTTAAATCGATTCTCCCCTAGCTTTATCTTGAATGCACACATTAAAAAGAGATGTCACATGAGTAACTCCCCAGAAATGCCCATCTCTCTAATTGGATTGCAAAGGAGAAACACAACTTTTAAATGTCTGAAGCAATGCAAGATGAATACAATTCAAAACAAAAAATTCTCAGGAAGCACAGTAGCAGTACACAGATGAGGTCTTCTGTGCTACACAAAGATTCACACAATACATTGTTATACAACACTTCAGCTGTAATCTGTGGAGTTAACCAACAGGATACTAAAATTTATTTTCAAATAGGAGCACACAGGATATTTCATGACAGTCTGATGGACGTAGTTTAGATGCAACCCTGAAAAACAGTATTATTTTCTATCATTTATCAAGAAATAGGTGAACCATTTCAGAATCAATGTTCTTTCAGTGCTACCATTCCGTTCCTGGTAAAGAGGTCTTACAGCCAGCCAGCCAATTAGGCTTGGTTCTTCAAGCCTATTTGGCTTCAGAATATTTAAGAAGTTATTCTTTCTAATCTTACAATCTAAAGTTAGCTTCTATTAAATACTAATCATTTAGAACAGTTGTTTTCATAATGCTTTCCTCCTGAAAACATAATCCAAATTTAACACTCCCAGCTGACTGGGCAAATCACCTAAGGTCACTAACATTAGATCATTAAGTTTAACAAGTGGACCAGAAGTGTTCCTTCCTAAAAAAAAAGGCTCATTTCAACGTTGAGAAATTTGGCGTAATGAAATTAACAGTACCCCATCTTAAGAAGGCTACAGGTTTGGGGGGTTCATTTCACTTCTTTTGATGATTAATTCATATATATGCTTACCTTCATGAATCCCTCGCTTTTCAACTTGTGAAGCTTGGAGGCAGCATTGTGAAGACGTTTTCTTTGAGAATTCAAAACTGAATCCATCACTTGCCACCAAGTGCGACAATTCAAGATAAAAGCCAAACCAACAACACATGTAACTGTTATAAGAATAACGTTCACAGTCATGTTTGTTGGTTCTACATTAAAAATTGCCAGCAGGGCAATTGCAGAAACAACACAAGACAATATGAACAGGAAAATCACGAAGGATGGGAGACAGCACGTTTTCTTCCATTTCTTTTTACCTAGGAAAAAAATATTTGCTGTTAAAATGAATTTAAACGTCATTACAGCTGAATTCAAAGCATATTAACTTGCATACTTTCCATAAAACACTAATTTGCACAAAAGATTACTGTAGCATTACTATCCACTTACAAACATGAAAAAAACACACCTAAATTTACCTAAATTCTTGAAAAACATAAAGCAGAGCTATTTCTTTAATCTTCAGTTTATTTCCACTGTTTCAAGAAAACCACGCTGACTGTAAGTTATCGTTATTAAGTAGATTTCACATCAGTGAAATCACCCCTTTTATGACATCTCTCAGCAGCTTATTTACTTAAGTAAATTCTAGGCAAACAGCATGGTAACTACCTGGTTTGAAACAGAAATATGATGCTTCAGTAATCTAATAATAATAGTGCCCCTGGAGAACTAACTCAAAGTATCAAGATACGATCTGATATTGTAGCCCCAGGACTACCTTTTCTTGCATGCTAACACACACCCAAACAACAGAATATGGCAGTACATTAAGGATTAGACAGATTACAAGAGCCTCAGAGTATGAACAACTTGGCTTCCACAGGATTGATATGGAAGAGACAGAATATTGCAGTCAGAGGGTTAACAGAGCTAATGCAATGATCCAAGATAAAGGTTGGTTGTTTTAACCAAAGCAGCAGCCTCTGCCTATGGGGTTTCTACAAACACAGAAATTCAAAACTTATTAGTGCCAAAGAACAGAACTATCTAATGTAAAATGATTAAAGCTAAAAAACAAAAAATAAATCACTATTTGAACTGGAATTAAAAATAAAATATGCTACAGTAAAAGAATATCAGACCACGTATGATATTCTAGGCCCGGGTTTAAGCTGGAAAAATCTTCCACGTTGCTGACATGACAGACTGGTTTGTAACACAGAGAAAAGCAACAGAAATGCATCATGACAAGAGTGAAGGGCAAGAAGGGAAGAACAACAGCTCAGTTACAATTATAATCAGTTCTAGACATCTTTAAGTAGGAATGCAAGCCTTCTCTAAATAGAGACAAAAATGGATTAGAGACTTATAAATCATCAACAGTGAAATGACAATTGAATACGTTTGTCTGTGAGTGTACAGACAGAACACAAGTTAAAGATGCAGAAGATTACAAATAAACCCATATGGAATTTCTATGAGCATCTACAGACAAGAAACCTATGAACATCTAGAGATACAGAGACGATGTCGCAAGATTGTCAAATAGAGAATTAGGAAGAGCACAGGACAGCAACAGAGCCAAGGAATACAAGACAAAGGTAAGATTACAGATGAATGGGAAAGGGCATTTACTGCAGACAATCACAAGAAGCCAGCACTACACTGCCATTTGTTAAGCCAAATCCTGTTTGGGGAGAAATTACAGCATCATAAAAGCTATTTTAATGAAATTATGGAGAAAAACTGGAGAATGTCTAATATGGAAATAATAGTGAAAAAAATCCAGATATCGCTTTCATAAAGAACATACAGTGATTTTGAAAAAGAATAACGAAGAACAAGTTGTGCTCAGCAAATAGAACGGTTTTTTCTACCCTCCAGAAGGTACGGGACTAAACATTTCATTTTGTGAGAGAAGACAACATCTCATAGATTCCTCAATGTGTGGTCAAGATCAAATATAAATGATGAATAATTAACTGAAGCCAAACTCAAAGCAGAAATAAGCCTTCTATGAATTGAAAACTCAAGAACTCCCTTTCTTCACAGTATCATATGCTGCTCTGTATATATATATATATATATTTTTTTTTTTGTAATCTGCAGATGCAGCAGTAAAAAAAATTTCTTCCATTTGGATTAAGTAGAAATACTTCATCCCATCTTACTAGCACACGTAGCCGTTTATGATTTTGGGCTAATATATTCAAAACATTTATCATTTCCAAGAATAAATAGTGGTCATTCAAAAAAGCTCTGAATAAAGATCTAATTAAACAGAAATTTATATTAGATAAAAGTATGCTTTTGTGTCCTGCTAACTCAGACACAACTACTTAATTGCTACAGAAAACACTACGCCACATCTAAGAGGATGCAACATAAACATACATTCCAATTGTCACATATGACAACTATATTTTACAAGAGATATTCCTTTGGGGATTAATAAAATCAAGGTAAGCAAAGAAAATAGGGCATTTTTCTCTCCAAGACAACGGAAGGAGAGTTTCCCCTTCTGTATGAATTTCTGCATGACTACAACAGTTTCTAAAAAGACCTTATAATGTGAGAAACAGACCCATAGTAACAGTGCATTGAAATGGTATAATCAGAAGTGTCATTCAGGTAATAAAAACCTTGTGTATCTTCTGTCTTGAAAACTCGAAATAGCCTTGTTGCTAAGAAACCAAATTCTCTTTCACATGCATCAGAGAGGGTAGCAATCATCTCAGCCAATGAGGTTTCTCCACCTACACTGGACAGTCTATTGTAGTCCGTAAACAAAAATCTGAAAGAGAAAAATATACATGTTGTACACTTTGGAAAGCTTTGAGCATTTGGGGGCAACCAAAGCAAAAGTACTTCTACATATCTGCAACTGAAAGTTTTCATTTTGGTTTGGTTTTTCTTCTGAAATGAAGGAAAAGCTAAAATACTTTTAAAAATTCTACATGAAACTGCATATTTATTTCTTTACCTATTTCTTCTCCTGTTATCAACTTCTTCACCCCACTTTCTATTCTAAAAATTGATTTATTCAATAAGTAGAATCAACTGCATCAATAATGGCACTCCAAACAGCAACAAAAATATCTTTATGATACCAAATCATATTGAAAAGTATTTTTAAAATTGCCTTCAGAGGTATCTTCAAATATTCATGGAGGAAGAAAAAACAAAGAACAAGCCACACAAAATAAAATATCATATCTAAATGATAGGATTAAACAAGACCACAAAACACATGATCTAAATTTTTCTTGCTTTTCGGTAAAGAGGAAGTTTTGAGCAGTCTGATGCTCTACTTCTTACAGGGGGAGAAAAAAACAAACAAAAACACAAAGACCTTAACAGCAGTAACCAGTGGAACAAGCATTAAGCACAGTTTACCATCTATTAACTCCTTATTTTGTCTGTTACAAATTTGTCAAAAACATAAATAAATAAACAGTAACTTTTACTGACTTTGGTACAAAGTTTTTCTTGAAATAATTGCCATCTTTTTCACACTGAAGATTTTAACTGCATAAGCTTCTACGGCTACTGTTCTCCAAACGGGAATCTTAACACTTTTTCACGGGAAGATAAACATGATAATTAAAAAGCACAGTCTGCAAAGTATCAAAGTGAACCTGAATTATTCATTCAAGAGCAAATAAGTGAAATAACCAACCTTACGGGTAAAGCTTTAGTGGTTTGCTCTGGTAACTCTGGTGGGTTCACAAACATGAGCTTGAGAAGCAACTCTAAATATCCAATATGTCTTGCCAATCTTGCACTTAGCACCCAGGCCCAGTTCCAGCTCTCACCTTCCCTTCGGCCACCAAAATAAATTACAGCTGAAACAAAAAGTTTATATGTCAGTCAAAATCCACAACTGAGAGAATCACAAAGGTTACACAGATAAGGCATGGAGCCGAATGAATTTGTAAGTTATTACTAAAAATGAGAAGGCTAAGAGCAACATAGTGAAGTTAATATACAAAGCTTTTCTGATTTCTAGAATGCCTTCTCAATTACATGCAGAACACAAGAAAAGAGCCAGGAGGTCTCATTTTCTATGAAAACACTTCATATTTTTTCTGAAGCACAAAGCATGTCTACAAAACAATAATGGATTCTAAGAACAGATACTAATCAGAAGCCATCACAAACTTCATATAAAATAGACTTACTGAAGAAAATGTAGAGCACTGCTAATAAGCTGAGTGACACTGCTATTCCCAGCTTTGCATCCACTGTGAAAGCAAGCAATAAACCCAAGCCTCCACACAGCAAAAGTGTGAGAAATACAATAAGCCAGGAAAACTGAAATAGAGGTTCAATCTGCTGTCCTGCAAAAGTCTTCATTTCATCTAAAAGACAAAGATGAATTACGATGTTAAATCATTTTAAAACAGAAAGCAAAAAAGATACTGTAATGATCCTCAGATTTTAGAAGATTTTTTCCTGGGCTAACTTGTTCCTAACATTGACCAAAAAAACCAGACTATACCCCTTGAAAGAGTGAAAAAAAGTAAGTTTCAATACATGCAATGGACAAAACCATTTAAATATGTAATTCTTCCACTGTTTGCTGCAGATTTTCTACTTTTAAACGCTCATTAAAGATACTTCCTTTTCTGCTTCAGAAGTCTAAAACATTTTTATGACACAAAGAAAAAGCAATCTGCCGTAACACTAAAAAAAAAAATCATTCCTGAAATCATTGGATATAACAGTAAAATTTAATCTTATTGTGAAAACACCTGTTTGTCAATGCGTGTTTGCTCAAACAGGAATTGTTTAAGAAATTTATTTAGGATCTATTGAATAAGAAATACTAAATGCACAATCCAGATGAATAAGGAGCAGGAACGAAATGCTGAAAAAGTGTTCTCAAAACACAGGAGTTAACAATAAACATCACGCTCAAAAATGAAAAGTGCGCACAGCACTTTGCTTACGACATGGAACATGATGTGAACAAAAAGAACAGACCTCATTTCAACTAATAAATGAAGCTTTTAAAGCACAGAAATCACCGAAAATAGGAAATATCAAGACTATTGAAAGCATTTTGAATTAAACAAACATCTCAGAAAAATATCCTTTGTTAAAAAATACCTACATTGTAAATAAGATGCCCATTTCAACCAGAAGGATTATTTAGAATGGCATGTATACATGCAGGAGATAACAATGGCTTTCTTCATATATTGCATTTCATTCCTTACATCATTTCAGAAAGTTCAAAAAGCTCAAAGTAAATAAAAGAGGGGAAGAAAACTTGGTGCAGAGAAAATACACTACAAAGAAAAATATTAATAGCCTAGAATTTGTTCCTAAACTTTGAGTAAAAAAATAAAAAGACATGTTTTGTTGCTGCTTTGTGCCTCCTACATGTTGGAACCTGATTTGACACCCTCATCCCCAAGCTGTATTTCAGCAGCCATACTTTCAACAGTTTGTAAAGAATAGATTCACTAATGCAGGTCAATAGACAGCAACACTTCTGGAATGTCTTAACATTGCTTAACTGAATAAGGCAAACTACAGCTGAACTGATGAATTTTATTGATAGTAAAATTTAGATGTTTTCGTTACAGAAACAGATTAGATACAGCACTACATAGAACAACATCACATGAGAGAGTTTTTGTAACGGCTCATTTCTACAGATGGACTTAAACCTACACAGAAAAGGCTACATCAATTTTTACCTTCCAATTTCTTGAGCAGGAAAGATTTTCCACTTCCCCACTGAGCATATAAGCCTACACAGATCGGTGGCTGCATGGTCGGTTCACTGAGAATATCAGCCAAAGCACTGCTGTACAGATCATAACCCAGCATATCACCATCAGATTCCGTGGGAGACAAGTGTCCTGTAACAGGAATACTATGTTACAGAGCTTTGTTTTAGGAAATCTTCTCGCTATGACAGTTTTCATACACAAAACCATGATAGGCTTACTTGTATTTGTATACACCTTCCTCCCATATACTACTAAAGTGTTATTAACATTGTGTTAGTATTAGTACATTCTTGTTCCAAGGAATGTTAATCGTCCATATATATGTTATATAATAGTAACTATTAGATCTTACCACAAAAGACTCAAACAAAATCCCAAATCACAACAAATGAAAGAAAAAAATTCTCACATAAGCAAGATCTAAGTAAAAAAAATACCAACAGAAGTTGCACAGCATCCAATGTCAAAAGGCAAATGTCAAAAATAAAATGTTTGAGCTTCATTAGGATTTCAGAAGGATGATTTTTTCTGCCAATTTAAGTGTCTTTTGTAATAGAAAAATCTCTCATTAATCACAACATTAAAAAAAGAACTTGATTACCAATACGGAATTAACTGGATTCTCAATATGCAAGTGATTAAAGATAAATCACTTGGATCATCACTTATCAATAAATAAAGCTCAAATTTTCTTCAGTATAAACTTAGATCTGAGGAAAAGATAAACAGTTTTACTCACTGGCACCAAATATCTGTGTTAAAATACTCTTCTGGTGGCTACAGTCAATATTGTAAGGTGTTTCTCCTGCTTTGTTAGGTCTATAAAGCAATCTACCATCTTTTGGATTTCGTAAAAGTAGTTCAGCAAGTTTACGGCTTCTTCCACGAATGGCAATATGAAGCGGAGTATCTCCTTTCTGCAATTCAGTGAAAAATTAGTAATATCTAAGATAAATTCATAGGAAGTAATGACCATATCACAGAATCACAATATCACTTACACTGGAAAAGACCTTCAAGATTTTCAAGTCTTATCATCAACCTGACCTGAGTCCCATCATGTACCCAATATATTCTACAACCCTTCAGATGCATTATGTATTTGAAATGCATCTTAAGGAACTCACAACAGCATTAAAGCTTTACAGCAAGTATTTTTCCCCTCAAAAAGGTACTATAAAAGTTTTTAAAAAATGTGGAAAAGCATAGGCTCTTATCACGCTAAAGTCAAGTCACTATCTTCTTCCTTAAATATTTATAAACAAAATCTAAGGTTCACAATAACTGTAGTCTATTTAGACAGAAACAAATTCAGAGACTTGTTTAGAATAAGAGATTATTTCAATTATTAGAATTATTTCAATATCTTCTCAGACTTCTCCAAAAAGCTTTCTGCTAAAAGTTTCCTTATTATACCAAATCAAAAATATTACTTATTTGCTCTAGGTATAAGATAGTTCTAAGAAGTTACAATAGTATCAAATAAGCGTTCATGTATTGCAGAGATCTACCAAAGTAGATAACGCACCAGATGACAATTGTTTTTGTCCCTGTCACTGCTTAGTTTAATGACTATTAATCAAAATAAACATGAGTGACAATTAACATCATCAACCTCTACACTCTTTTCGAGCATATCAAGATTCATTTTTTCATATCTGAAATTCTCATTTCTGATGTGAAATTTTTTCTTGGCATATGACTAAAAGCACCCTATTTACAAACAAAAAAAACACAAAATACTAATTATGGGAATAAACTTAAGCATTCTGATCATTTCAGCTATTAAGCATAGGGAAGACTAAGCCCTCTAGATCTTACGTCATATAAAAAATCAAGAAGTAAGAAACAGACATTTTGGTATTGATGACGCATGAGCTATCTTTAAAGAAGTATGTAAATACTTAACAACGAACATTGGAAGTTTAAATTTTTGCATCAAAACATGTGCTAGCAACAAAAAGGCATCTGATCCAAGCAAAAAAATAAATAAATAAAAATCAACCAGTTCAATGACTGAAGCTATATAAGCATATAAATGGAACAAGAACCAGTGTTAGCTTCAGTCTTTGTTCTGTGTCATTCCTAACTAATTCTTACCAAAAAAAATCCTCATCTATCTTTTTCAAAGTTGATCTCTCTTCCTGTTTTAACCTCGACAGCTCACTATAAAATTTTGCTGCTAAACTAAAATGATTAAACATTCTAAAGTAAATGACCAAGTGTTCTTTACCTTGTCTACAGCAGAGACCTTAGCTCCTTTGTCCAGAAGAAGCTCTACTATTTCAATATTTCTCATCTTGGTTGCCTTGATAAGTGGTGTTTCTCCATCCTAAAAGGAAAAAAAAAGCCTAATTAAAAAAGGAAAGCAAAAACACCCAAAAACCAAAAAGCCCTTTCCTGTATACTCCAAAACAAGCAAAAACTAGTGACAGTGTAACAAATAAATCCTAAACTTTTAAGAGAACTTTTTAGTTACATATGTTTGCATGCAGGTAACAACCCTTCAGTGTATCTGTTCTTAAAAAAAACCACAGACACTATTATAGATTGATACAAATCACAGCACAAAATGCAAGTGCAAAATAAATTTCTGTTAACAGGTGTCAAAGAGAGAAAGAGTGGATTCAGATATAATAAAAGATATTTGAAAAGAGACTGAGGCATGGAAGAGTTAATTTGCTGCTATACATACTACATCCTCTGTTTTTTAAATCCCTGTACAATGCAATAAATGGCAATCTTAACCCAACTTAGTAATATCAGAAACCTCTTTCCTCACTTTCCAGCAGCAGATGCTCTGTTATTTCAAGTGTCAGTGTTGTTGAGGTAAAGCATCCAAAAGATTTCCTCCTACTAAGTTTCAATAGCAAGTGATGTTTATCAATGGTGGACATTAACATAACGGAAACACCTCTTTTCCAAAATGCAGAATTTATTATTATTTAAAAAAAACCACAACTAAAATAGCATGCAAGGTATTCACACTTGACAAAAAAAGTGAATTTGGTACTATGATCTTAATATCACATAGGAGCTGGGAAAACAACAGATGTCAAACCAAGTAAATCATGTCCTCAAAATTCTAATACTTACTTTTGTGCACGTTTCAGTATCGGGGTTGCATTGCAAGATATCCCTCACCATTGTAGCATTTCCTTTCTCAACTGCCCAATATAAAGCAGTTTTATTATCCTGAAAGGGTATTACATGTTATTAGCACTTAAATTTAACTGGATTAATTTCAAAACCTGTATATAAAATGCAATCATATTGAAAACAGCACACAAATCAGCGAATTTTAGCACAATTCAGGGCAAAGGGAAACACTACCAAATCTAACTGGTACACCAGTGGAACTCAGTGGGGAAATCTGGCTATAAAGCGCAAACCTATTTTAAAAACCTGAGCTTTAACAATACGAGCAGAGCCAACCTATCTTGAAACAGTTTCCAAAGCGTATCTCCCAAATTATACACGGGTATTCAGTTGTAAATCAAATATATACGTTTTCTAATCAAATAAAAAGAACTTTTTCCACAGCATCTTCTTTCTTCCCCTGTTATATATTTATGTTTCTCTTTTTTGTTTGTTTGTTTTGGAGGGTTGTTTGTTTGAAAAGATTTCTATCCTATTAGAACACAGAGGTAATAACCACTTCCAGGCCTTCCAAAAAAATCAATTTTCTTGTCTCTTTTATGGCATATCCCAATAAAACTGTTGCACTCATGGATTGCTTGGTTGTTTAGTTAAAAAGGACAAAAAAAATGAAAGGAAGGGTAGGTAGAAAATATGGAAGCTACTGACAATACTGCTCAATGTAAGCAAGGAAATTTATGAAAGAGAACCAGCCAAGCATAGCAACAGAACTGGCTAAACACCACTGCAAACAGATATTACCTAAGGGGTATCATATATTAATGTAATACTACTATTAAAAAAATAGTGAATATTAAAATAAATTGCTTATTTAATGTATTTCACAATTTTAAATCTGCACTGGTGAAGTAAGCGCTGGTGAAGTTAAGTTCAGCATTCTTTGCTTTTCAACCATTATATAGAGTAACTGAAGAAAATGCTGCTTAGCATATCATTACAGTTACATATGCCTTACAGCTTAAAGATATCACAGAATGTGTCATGTTGCAGTGCAGTTTTTCATGTTTGATGGGAATCTGAGTTCCCCACAGAGGAGAATTTGAGCAAGTTTTTAAAGCGCTGTTTTTAGAAACATGATATAGTTATTTGATACCCAAATTCACCTTGCATTCAAGAACTACGCTAACGTTTACATTGCTGTACTTACCTGACCTCTAATGTCTATATCAGCATACTTATGGAGCAGGGCCCTCACAATTTCAACATGACCACCTCTAACAGCCCCAATCAGCACTGTGTCTCCACTCTGGAAAAAAAAAAAAGGAAAATGTTATAGAATATAGAAGACAGATTAAGACTCTGGCAAAAAGAAAAAAAGTATATATAAGAAACAATTCTGGACTCCTGGACTCCCCTCTCAATCCTCCCAAATAGATTAAATATAAATCAATGGGCAAAACAAACACCAAAGAAAAATAGATCCCCATCTTAAAGTACATTTGTGCGTGTGTACATTATACTGCTATCCTGTTTACATATAGTATTGTTATTAGAAAGAAAAGTTTTTGTCACATGCAGCACCACAGCTTGGCATGAAACCATCTAAGAAATGCACAAAGCTGATGTGAAATATGGAAAAATGCATCCACAAATCCTTTCCAAGTTACACAGCAAGCATTAGGAGGTTTTCCTCATGTCTCTGCAACTCCCACGCAATTCAGTTTAGGACAGGAACACCTCAAAACCTTTTTACTGCTCTGAAATATACCAATCTTGACAGAGGCACATAAGTTTAGCTATCTAAACTCCTTTAACACCCACTATCTAAACTCCTTTAACACCCTAGGCTGCAGTGCTCAGCCGGCCCCTGCCACTTCAGAAAAAATGAATACCAAGGCAATGCTGCGGGCAGTCTACGGTACTTGTGCATAAGCAACTGAATAAAGCACTGCATGGCTAGCTAGTGATTCGTGCTCTGGTCACTCAGAGGTACACAGTGCACCTTTAACAGTCACTGTTACATGTCTTAATCAGAGCTGAAGTCTCCCTTTCATAGATGCAGATTTCCTAATCCTAATAAGTTTAATTGTCAAAGATGTAGGCAGATGCCGAAACGTTATTTGTTATGACATCCACTGACTTACAATTTTAACAGCACTACCACGTATGTTAATACACCAAAAAAATGCCCCAAAGCTGCATGATAGTTCAGTATAAGTCTCATGTTACAGACACAAGCAACATACAACAATATTGTAAATTTCCATATGGCATTTCAATTCAAGAAACTCAAAGAAAAAGAGTTAAAAAGAACTCTTAGAAGAAAGTGATTTTCTTTCACATTCTCATAACAGCATTTGCCACTTAAAATAGTTGCAGTATGTTGTTTTTGTTGTGTAATGTTGTTTTCTGCCCCTAGGTGGCAGAAAAGTTAGAAGTGTATCTGCAAACCTGCATATACTAGAATTTAAACATATATTACATTATTATTATTATACACATAGTAAAGCCACAATAAGGAAATAAGAAAATGTACTCACTCTATCAGGAATGTTCACATAAGTTCCAGCATCAAGAAGATCCTGCACAATTTCAGTATGCCCCTCCTTTGATGCAATCATCAACGCTGTATTTCCATCTTTATCTGTTAAGTTCACATTTGGGTTCCTTTTCAGGATTTCTTTTACCGAGTCAGTATAGCCACCTTTCACTGCTACAATAAGTGCAGTCATAGAATTCTTTAAACAGAAAATATATATATTTTTGTTGTACAGTTGGTACAGAAACCATCATTATATCAGCAGTTTAAATAACAAAAGAACACCCGATGATGTTACATTTTTAACCATTTAAGTGTTATTTCAGATTTATCTTTTAAAGTACACTTGCTATGTTTTCTATTAAAATAAGAGAGAAACTAATAAAAAAGCTCTAGTCAATTTATTTTAATTGCTGAATGTCGTATGCACTGTACAATCACTTTCCTGCCATATGAGAACTTACTATTATCAAGGCACCCACATGTGCCAATACTGTTCAAAAAGGTTTTTTTCAAAGAACTTCAGGAATAGTCATATGAATATCAAGTTGTCCTACATAGTTTTTCAATTAAATTTACTTATATTCTGTTTTAAATTAGTATTTTAAGTTTATCTAGTATCTTACATAAATAATAAAAACCTATTTCATTTAAAAATAAGAAAAAAATGCAGCTAAAAGCTTAAAAAAAATCCTAAGCTCTGAAAAGGTGCAACACTATTATTTTCAAAAGATTCCTTGTGTTTCTTTGTAGTTTGCAATTAGCTGGAAACTAACATACTCCAACATCAACATTTCATCTTTTTTCACGGTTTTTTTTTTTTTTTTTGCTAGTTACATTACAAAATTAAAACAAGACACAGATGTACCCACATTTTATTGCTAGAAAATGAGCAGTTACTTACCGCTCCTTCTTGATCAACATCAGCTCCCATTTGCAGCAAGTATTTCACACACTCCAGATGACCTTTCCTAGCTGCCCAAACCAATGGGGTGGTTCCATACTGCAAAAATATTTATTAACATTTTTTCCATAACCGCCTCTTTATTTAGTATCTTCTACAATTTAGCATTTGTCCTATACTTCAATGCACTACTACTACAAAGATCAAATTTGGTCTTAAAAGTTAACAAATGCATCTGAAAACCCATTTTTTTTCCTTTGTACATTTCTAGCTGTAAGAATTATTTGTCTATGCAACCTAATGTAGCAAGGTTTACAACAGCTTAGAAAACAGAGATATGGTCCACTGAAATAAGTGTTTACAGCCATCTTAACCATACTATGGAAAAACCTCTTGCAAGTATATTGACTCAATCTAACACGTTAATTCTCATCTCATGGGCAAGATATAACAGCAGGTGTTTTTCAGTCAGAAACTACTTGATATATTTTAATTTTAACTAAAATTATTTTAGGATATGACATGCTAAATAACAGAACTCATTTTTACAAGAACTGTACTAAGCATTAAAGAAACTAAGTATTACATAAACATAACTTACTTTATCAGAGCAGTTTACTTTAGCTCCATATTGGAGTAAAAGATGTACTATATCCGAGTGGCCTCGTCCTGCTGCCCAAATAATTGGATAGACACTGTATTGCTTTGAAGAAAGAAAATACGAACCATATGAAATAAAAGTCATAATTATTTTTTTTTTTACGACCAATATTAATAAAAATGTTCCAAGAGATGATAAACCCACAGAAGGAAATTATGAAATTAAAACTAGTAATGTATCAGTAACTATTGCCTAGTACACTGTCGAGATAATGGCTAGAAAAAGGTCTGCTGCTTTGAAACAATCCTGTAACTCCTTCAACAAGGTTTAAAAATTCATACCCTTATCTTAATATACATTTGTAATGTAAGTGAGAAACAAAACAGGTACACATTACCCCTCAATAATCAAGGCTGCAGACCAATCGTATCATGCATACAGAAGCTCCATATGCAAAGCAGATTTAATCTGCAATAGGTAAGTCGCTACTGTTGTTTTTTTTTTCCGTTGCTCACTGTCACCTCAGACACCAAATTGATTATACTGTCACATCTGTTTGTTCAAGTGTCATGATGCACGTATTTTACCGAAAGCCTTGTAAAATAAAAAAAATCTCAAAATCTTAGCATGGCACAGTCATATGATCTAGCCCCTTTGGTAACTTCTGCACCAATGAAAACAAGTTGTTGTTTCTAAACTGCTCATATTAGTTACTCCATAAACTCACACATGCAGAAAAATGACAATTGCTATACAAGTAGCATTACATACAGTACTTATCTCCTCTCTTGCTGATTTGAATCTTACTAAGAGGTATGCATTCATTTATTCTCATTAAAAAACACTGGCTGTCATAAAGAATTAAAGCAACCACTTGCATGAGTAAAACAATGACTGGTGTTGTATTGCCATGAACACTAAAAGTTTAGTCAAGATAAGATTAACACAGGATTCAGGATTTTAAACATTTTGTCAGAAGAGGAAAGAGAGGTTGTGTTTTTTGTTTGTTTTTCAAAAACAAAAACAAACAACCACTTACCATTCCAGTGATGTTTGGATTTGCTCCTTTTTCAAGTAGGAGCTTAGCTACTTCAGTACGGCCTTTATATGATGCCCACATCAGTGCAGTCCATCCTCCCTGGCAAGCACAGTTCAAACAAACAACATAAGCGGAATATACTCTTTAATTTAAAGTCAATAATTAGGTTTCTAGTTTGGCATTTGTCTCAAGACTGTTTGGCAAGTCCAAGATCTAACAAAGACTGACTACACAATCTTATAATCCTAATAAATCCATGTGTGGAAGTACTGATTTCCTGCTATATGCAAAGCCTGGGAGAATATCTTATCCTAAATGTTCCTGAATTTTCCCCATAAATGCCCAATTCCAAGTGCATAAAAATCCAGTAACTACACAAACCAAAGAGAAAGCATTATCTGAAAACAAAAAGCTAGAATCCAAGTCAATTAACTTTGATGGATTTATTTTTGATTTGTCGAACAGACACCTACCTGTCCTTCATAAAGTAACTATGTAATGACTTCCTTCTTTATGAAAGCGGTCTTATGTCCTCTCAAGGGAGTAGTAATAGCAATTAACTTCAAACTTTAATGGTTCATTCATTCAAGTTTGTAAGCAAGGAAACAGAGGTTTTACTGTCTATGGCACCTGACTGGTCAGGTAACCAAAACTAATTTTAAAGTAACAGTATGCCTCTTAACTGTAAACACAATTTCATTTCTCCACAATACATCTTTTCAGACGTTAAAGATCCCTCAAGACTGACAGAGGCCTAGAAAGGTACTGCTTGCCATGCAGGTGTGACCAACACTATAATGCTATGAAAAAGTTGGACATCACAACATGCCGCAGCCTTCAAGAGCTTCCTATAATTGAAGTTCCACTCTGAAATCTCCCAGTGGTTTACTATTTAGGCAGAATGAAATGAGTTCTTGGAGGTACCCAACTCCCTCTTCAATCAATAGAGGAGTTTGTAGCTCTTCAGAGGCATCAAACCTTCATTAACCACATAAGAAATCTCTGTAATTCTTCAGGTGGACTGGACTACAGCGTCCACTCTTCCATATTACAAATGTGGCAAGATGAATGAAATCAAGTCCCAGTATACTGAGAACAAGGATTGCTGGATCAATAATCACAGTTGTACAGAGAAAAAGTAAATACAAACAGATACCTTTTGGGAAAGATTTAACATGTATTTTATGAAAATACTAAAAAAGTAACAACGAAAAGTCACACACACAAGAAAACAACCACTGTTCTTCTGTTTAGCTTCATTCCAAAGCAGACTTTAACACTAAAGCAACTATTTCAAAACTGTAAGAACAGCATTTAATTATATATTTTCCCATTTTAATGGCACTGAGTAGTCAACTGGAGAATAGCATTAAAAAAAGTGACCTGTTTTTACAGAACTGAAAGTTGCTAACTCACTAAATTGTTCTTCTCACTAAAAGTATGGAGAATTATTTTTACACTAAGACAACACATACCAGATCTCGATGCTCCAAATTGACATTATAATTGAGTAGTTCTGCTACAATAGCTGCATGTCCTTCTTTAGCTGCTGAAATAAGAGCTGTCCAGTTATCCTAAAAAAATGAAAAGAGTTTTAAATGACATTCAATATTTCAGTTCAATCACTTTGTTTTTCAAGTGTAAATTCGCATGACAGGAAATCCACAACTCCTTAAGAATTATACTTTAAAAAAAATACAAAAAGAAAGCTCATAGGCAACTTGATAGTTTACACCTGAAAATACAGACCAGCAGCCACTGCAAATTCTCTTCTCTTCCACAGTAACCACCACTCTCTGCTCCTCAGTTAAATTTTTTTTTTTTTTTTTTTTTTTTTTTTTTTTACAGAGGAAGCAACACCTACAAAGGATTAGAGAATAATATCGAGACATTCAGAACAGCTGACTGGGATTAGACAGCGACTAAGACCACAGAAAATGGTGGTGGTCTGTCTCCACATACAATAGGTGACAGCACTGAAGGGGCTAATACACAGAGGAGTTTGGGTCGGAGCCCTGCTTCTTGGATTTATGATCACTTCAGGAGGATCAGACTTATTTCCATTGTTACAGGTCCAGAAGCCTGCGATGAATTTCTTCTTGCATTACACTCACCTTCCATACACTGCTCAAACCACGTGCAGGTGTGGACTGTTTTTTTATGAGCTATGTATATATAAATGCAGCAACAGTTTATATGGTAACTGTTCTTTCTCTAAGTATATGAACTGTATCATTTACAGAAGACGAAAAAGTCTCGAAAAAATGCTTGGCATTCACTGTCTCCTTTTTGTTCTCAAATGACAGGTTTTATACCAGATCTTTCCCGGATGTCTATGCTGCTGCAATTAAACTATGTGCAGGAGAAATAAATGACCTAGTTTCAAAACAAACAACATTCTTTTTCTGTTTATCACTCTTCTTAGAAATATATACATCTTTCAAAACTGTTCAACACTTCTGTCCTCTTCACCCTTTCTGGACATCTCTCACCTACAGTCATCCTCTTTGAGGGCAGAAAGATGATTCATAAATTTGACACCCTTCTTTATTTCTCTGTTCTGATTTTCACCTGAAATAATCCTTTAACTGAAATTCTCCCTCAATACTTACTGATTAACACCAAAACCAAACAAAAACAACCCAGACATACCACATCGCTACTGCCAGAACCAAAATCATTTGGGCCTCCCTGTTGATACAGTTTTTCTCTATTCCACCTATACTTTTATCTCAAGGACTGCTAATACCATTACCATTCCTTCCTAGTATTAACTTCCCACAAAAAAATAGCAGCAGCATTCAGCAGAGACTCTCAGATATTTAAAGAATCTTAGATATACCTTTTCTTTACAAGGAGTCTAATCTGAGGAAGACAGAGAGGCAATTCTGGATTGAATTTCTCTTATATGTCATCATCTTCCATTATCTCTTCTTCCCTGTCCCCTGAACTCCCATCTAAACATCTTTACTTTCCCTGACTTGAAATTTCTTCTTCCTCTGCTGTTAGGTACTTTAACAAAGTGCCAATACTTACCGCATCTTCCAAGTTGCAATTAGCTCCCTTCTTGAGAAGCTCCTGGACAATTTCTAAATTGCCTTGCTCGGCAGCCAACATGAGGGGAGTCTGGCCATTCTGAAATTCAAGCGACAGGCAAAAGGAGTTCATTGGGAAGCGAAGCAAATTGTGCACATACACTGAAAATAAATGACCAAAAACTACAAAGGAACATTTAGTTTAGTTTCCAGGTTTTGTCAATGAGAAGCGGTGAAAAGGATTGTTTTTATAAACTAAACAGTAAACTTGCAATTAAAATACAATTAAAATCATCCTGTCCCATAACAGATAAAAAAACCACCCACACATTTCAGACGTTAAAAATGGCTATCAAAAAAATTACAGGGTTAAAAATATTTTCAGTGTCTCTAACACTGCCTGTTACATTTTGACATCTTGAAGTAATTCAATCCCATTATTTAAAAACAAATAAGTACGACTAGCCTAGGAAGCAGAACAGACATTAAAAACATCCACACTGATTCAGAGTAACAATGAGATTTCTTGCTGAAGTCTAGGAAAAAACAGTCAAGTTACATAGCAAAAAGATATATTTTGGTAGTATACCAAATACAGAAACCACTCAACTCCTGTGCAACACAGGTTCTTAACAAGCAGCCTCATCTCAGGGAAGATAAAAGATACAAAAGCTGGTTTATTGGCCTTGAAAGATCTTTCAAAAGCCAGTTACAATCCATCACCCTTCATCATCCTATTTTGCATCAGAGAACTTCTCTTCAGAATTATCCACAAACAGAAAGCCTTCAGATACAATTGTTCTGCATGATAAAAGCTAAGTTTTAATGAATTTTGCAGTAAAACTCTTAATCTTAACAAGTTCAATAAATGGATAGTCTTTGATGACCTCCCCTTTATCTTTTCTCTGTACCATATAAAAAAACTCAATATTATCTAGTCTACTAAAAGCATTTGATAAATAATGCAAACACTACACTTAAGGAGTTATTTATCAGCAGTTTCCCTGAAAAGAATAAGAAGTGTCAAAGCAGAACCAGAACAAAGTTCACTAAACTTCATTGATAGAATTAAAAAGAAAAAAGAAAAAAGCATTCTGGGCCATCAGCTATTTTCTAATTGGTTTTCACAGAACCTTCCCCAGGACATGGCTAACCATCAGCATTATTCACGATATAACCTAGTAGCCAGCAGTGCAATTGTTTAAAGGGAGAAAGTAAAGTTTTATCAAAGTTTATGTTGTTGTATACGTTCAAAAAGATACCTTAGCTTTTAGGTTCTAAAATACATTTAGTAAAAACAAACAGTGGTATTTAGGTCTGGTCATCAAAAAAAATAAAGTACTCAAAAATAAATAAATAAACCAGATGAGCTTCAAGTCCGCGTTGAAGGCTCAGAAAGTACTTAAGTATCGAGACTAAAAGAGCAGAAGGAAAGACACCTTAAAGAAAACTGCAGATTGTCAGGATTAAAGTACATTACACAGGACAAGCACCTACCACCAGCTGTTAAGTAATCAAGGTATCTGGTTCACTGGTTCAGGAGACAGCACACAGGGAACGGACACATGGGGAAGGGAGACTGAGACTTGCTGCACTTAACCGAAATGGCTGACATCAATCCAACAAAACCATCCGTGCACAAATTGACTGGAACATCCGAGTTTTTCCTGACAAATACAGGCAAGATGCTCAAGGCTGGTGGCAACGTGGGTAATCCCACCACCAGCCAAGTCACTGCAGCCTGGGAGGTCCTGGCACTTAGCGAGCCTTGGCTCACCAGCTATCTCTTTAGACACGTTCCCCTGGGGCTGGCATTCCTGCTTCATTATTTTGTTTGTACCCAAGAAAAAGTGGTCTTGGCAAGTCTAAAACTAGAAACAGAATTGCACTTAATGCAATTGAATTCCAATGAAGAGCTAACCTTTAAAGAAAGTCCTATTATCGCTACATACAGGCAGTGCCCCCTTCCCCCTCCAGACACACACCTCCCTCATGGGTTTAAAACTGATGCAAACCATACATGTGTCCAGAAATCACCTTTTCCAATGCAATGATAACAGAAGACTGAAGAAAAAAAAAAAAAGTATTGTGGAAGTGATTTCTGTTAAACAAAAAAAAAAAAGGCACTTACTGAAACCCAGGAGTGTATTTAGTGCCATCACTAAGGGAAGAAATCAGAAGAGAAGGCAGTGGCACTGTTGATAAAGCCAACAAAGACTAACTATCTGGTCTGATTTCAGCCATGCTGCTGGGAAGAATTACCGTCAGAGGAACGAGGTCATTCTCTTTCTCAGATATACATAAGCCTCACCACCTGGCATGCTGTGTATAGTCTGAAATTTTAGAATTTTTCCATCTCAAATGCTTCAGCACATGCACACACACAGCATGAATGAACATGCTGACAATGAACGAAAATTGTCTTGAGGGAAATCAGAGCTAGTAACTATAGAAAGGCTAAATTCTGTACGTTGTTTTCACATTTATAGGATAGTTTGGTTTTGACTAATACATCCCATTTGAAAGTTTCCACTCCAAAATATTCTTTTTCATCTTATGCAGGTTTTAAAAAAATAAAAGAGGATTGGAAAGCCAGCCTTCCGTACACTACAAGACAAGGAAAAAACTGCCGGGAATGCCAGACTATGGGCATCTGGCTGAGACTGTTTCACATGGGGCTAACATCGTAGCATCTTCATCAAGGCTCAGAGCCAGGGAACAGGATGTGCCCTCAGCAAGCTCACAGGCTGCCCCCCACACTACATATGTGGTGCACACCCCAGCGGGCCGGGATGCCATTCTCACAGTATTCGATAGGCTGCAGAAACAGGCTGACAACCCTCCCGCAGCTCAGCAAAGGCAAATGCAGAGATTTGAGTGGGAGAGAGGAAAAAAAAAGACAAGAAGCAACAGTCACAAGATGCAGCAAAGGATACCCTAATAACACACATGGAAAACATTTTTAAACAAAGACCGGTTAAGCACTGCAGCATTGTCCTGAGGGGGTGCAGGATCTCCACCCTTGAAGACTTCCAAATTTTGCTTTGCTAAAATCCCTGAGCACCATGATCTAACTATGAAGTTAGCCCTGCAATTAGGAGGCTGAATCCAACAACCTCCAGAGGTCCCTTCTGCCCTGGGTTTTTCTACGAATCTTTGATTCTCTGAAGATGCTACCTAAGTTGGAAAGTTTCTAGGTGCACAAAACCGTCTAAGAAATCAGAACTGAAATTAGCATTGATAATACAAGTCCAGACGCTAACAAACCAGAAAGTCTACTAAAGAAGATGAAATGTGTTACTCCTATCATCTAAGCTTATTTTTAAAATGCACACAAAAAACATAACAGTGCAACACGACAACCTGAATTGTAAACATCACACAAAACAATGGAAACAGTCACTGGCAACAAATATTTGTGTGAGCCAAACCTCCTGAAGAACTCCCTGGAAGCCTTAATGAAGTACAATGAAATTAAGTTGCTAATGGTGATATGCTCAAATAAGACTAAATGAAATGGCAAAGCAGCAACTAACAATTATCACACCATCCCAGGATTCAAAGTAATCCACGTTTCAACCTCTTACTGTCCATCAAGGCTTCTTGTGTAATCCAGGTAAAGTCATTTAATCCTCCTGGTTACACCTAGACTTACCTTCTGGATTGGTATCTTTTCATCCAGATGAGCATCTGTTCAGATTAAATTCCAAAATATGCTCCTATTTGGACTGTATAACCAAGCTTTTCTTGCCTGGAAACCAGGATGTAGGGGTTATCATCCCAGGTTTCATCCAAAATGGACAGGGAAAGAGAGCACACGCAACTGGATCTGTGAACTAAGAAGCAATTCCCAGCTGCAGAAATACAGATATAATCTCCATACACAAAGAAAGGATGGATCCGCGCTTTCCAGCTCAGAACACTCAAAAAACAATTGGAATGAAGGATACTAGAGTGCTTGCATTGAATACTGCATGCTCAGTCTGTGCAAAAGTAAGGAAACAGTAGAAAATAAAACTGAAATGTGTATATTAAATAACCAGTGCAATTTCGCTGATTATTCATTCTACATCTAAAGAGCAAAAATACAAAACTGACCTCCACAAAAACCATCTTACCTCATTTCTCTCATCTACATCCCTGCACTTCTCGAGAAGTGCTTTCAGAGCAGGAACATTTCCTTCTTCTACGTAGGTCAACAGACTCTGACTCATCAGGCTTGCCATCTTCGCACAGTATTTGAAATGCTTCTATAACAAAGCTTACCTGTATTCCAGAAAAGAAGAAAAAAAACATAACTAAAGTATAAAGTCCCTATGAGAGTTAATTTTAATATTAGTAAGAACAAATTGTATGTGCCAATACGTCAGCAGCTGGCTGCAAAGCCCGACCACTCTCCCCAACAAAACACTCTGGACGTTAAACCTACGCTACATTTCAAGTGAGTTGTGTTCTTAGTTACAAACAGTATTCTATTTTAAAGGTATTGACTAATTATGTATTTCGAGTGGATTGCACAGCAGCCTTTCATTTGCATATATTTTTTCTGCATGTACAACATTAGGGGAATACCTGTATACCCTAGAGATGTGTACAAGTTGTTTAGAACACAACCCTTATCCTTCAAGCAGATAAGCAGAACATTGAGACCATTCAACACGATGAAACGCAGTGCAAATATCTAAATTACAGCCATAGAGAACTTTGAGGAACACCATTTATTACACGAGTTATCATCTACTTCATCCAGCCATGCCTGCATGTGATGGCACGTTGTTAGCTTACTGCTCAAACTCAACATAGCTTCTGTTGACTGCTTGTATCCTTCTTTTGACCTTTAGTAGCTAAGACACGGGAGATTGCTCTTGGTTGAGACAGAACATTAGGAACAATAAGACTTCTTATGAAGCCGTGAGCTAGGAAGTTGAAAGAACCAGCAGCACCACTGCACCAGACGGACACCCACAGCTCCAGAAGTTTATTTTATTCATTCTGCGTCTCAGTTAAGTTTCACTGGTACAGAACACATTGTAGGGCTAAATGCAGGACTCCATGGACCCCCCCACCACCACCTTTCTCCTCACCCACAGATGACATGTTTGCACTCTGTGGCTTTTTCTTGCATAACAGCACTGTAAGAATAGAAGAAAAACTCAAGGCTGGTGTTAGCTGAAGCCTGCTGGTTAGGTTATTCTCCACCAGGCAGAAGCCAAAACCCCGTGGCTTTCCCAGGCAAATTCTTTAACTTCTATTTTCACATAAAAGCAGCTAGCAAATTTTCCTACACTCCCAACTGAAAAGGAACATGAGCAAAAAAAAAAAAAAAAAAAAGAAAAAAATCAGACAAGAAGCAGCTAGCAGGAATTTCCCTAAGTTTAGAGCAGAGAAGTTGATATAAATCTCTAAATCTGAATTAAGTAATTAACTCCAGTTTAAATTGCTTAGACTGTAACACTATCACGCCATCCTTCCTCCTGCAGCAGTGGAGTTATATATATAGACAAACGCACACCGCTGTCAGGACGTATTAGACACAACCTGAGTTCGCTCGCAGCACCGCAGCCGCCAGAGGACTTTGACACAGAAACGCCCGGTTCAGAAAAATGCCAGCAAAGCTGCAAACGGGCTCAGTTAAAATGACAGCAGCTCTGGGTGCGTGGAGAAGGACTGGAGGGATACACAAAGGTTCAGTGCCAGAGGAAGCTCCGAAATGTGTAAGTTGTAGGGATGGAAGCAGAGGAACATCAGAGGGAGGAGAGAGGGAAAGAAGGGCCTGTGAATCACACCGCTAAACTTGGGTTTATAACCCAGGCTGCAATTAAAAAAATAAAAATAAAAATAAATTGCATGGTTCAGACATTATTTTAAAGCCAAACCTAAAAACTGTTCCAAAGAAGTCCAGATCTGGCACACAAAGCCCAGCAACAATTTTACAAGGCCCTGTACAAACAGCCTGCCTCTGCCCCAAGACAGACAAACACAGAAGGCATGCCCTGTTACCAAACAGTTCAGTACCATCACACAAAGGGGGATAAACAGTACAACGGTGGCATCACATAATTGGTTTGGGTTTGGTTTTTCGGGTGTTTGTTTTGGTAGGAGGAGCAAGTGCTAACTGAGAGGCTGCTAACTTAAAGAGAAACAAAACAAAACAAAACAACACACAACAAACCACAACAAAAACAACTGGCTGAAAAGAACTGGAGTGATCGGAGTGATTCAGTGCCCACACATGGGCACTTACTGTCATTTTAGATACCAAAATAGCAGAAAAGTCAGCATCTTGCCTGGCACCCGGCTGCCATTCCAGAAGAGTGTGCCTCCTCGTGACCTGCTGCTCCCCTCCAGCCCTACCCAGACGTCTCTCTTGGGCAACCAAAACAACACTTGATGTTCACACTGGGGCACCTGGATGTCTTCCATCTTTGTCTTTTTTGATTCTTTAAAACATATTCTGATGGAAAGTCATGACATGCAACTTGCCACTAGCTGCAGGGCTGGCACAGACACTTGCCAATTTCCCCGTGCTGCTTCCCGGCTTCCCTCCCGTAGCTGTGCCTTGGCTCTCATGCTACCTTCCCCACCAAATAGTAAACGGAAAAATACACTTAAAAACATCAGCAAAACATGATTACAGTCTCTTACCGAGCATATTTTACCGTGCAGTTGCAATCAGATGTTTTCACACCAGCTGAAAGTTTACTGGCAAAGGAAAAGGATATTCAGCAGCCCTTGCTCCTCAAAGGCAAGTTCTCTCCTTCATGTTCCTTACCGCCACGTTTCAAAGAGGCAAAGGCACCGTAGATAAGCACACGGCTCCAGAAATCATTACTTGATTTCTTGGTTATCAAAACTGCACAGCTTCTGCCCTAATGTAGGTCTGAATCCTTAGGTGCACCTTAAGCCTTTGACTGACAGCAAAGCACCTCATGCTAAAGCACATCCAGAGCTGCATTTGCAAACGCTCTGTTAATACTACTTTTAAATAGTCACAGTCTTTTTGGGGTGAACCATCTCCAATGATGATACTGACAGTCTTTGTCATTTATGCTTCACTGTCACAAAATAGTCCCTTCTTAGAGCTAATAATGGTCTACTTTCTAAAGACAAGAACAGCAAAAATGAAATATTAAAACCCTGAGTTCCACATCCTCATGCTTTCACTTGACACTTTTCAGGCAAGATTTTCGGTGTCCAGAAGATCAAGATCACCACGAGGCTCTAGGAAAGCACTGTTTAGCAAGTCAGCAACATGAATTTCCATTTAAGAAACACAACCTGGCTTCATCAGCTGAATATATGGGTTAGTGTTCTTCTCATCCTTAAAGCAAACTAAACAAACAAAAAAAAAGAAACACACAAAAAAAGCCAACACACACACACATATACACACACACATATAGAAGAGGTTAGTGTTAAGATGTTCAGATGTTTCACATTTGTTTTTCTTCAACAATAAACATGCCTGAACTTATGCTGAAGCTTGTTCATGGTATTTTACACCAACTCCCTATCAGCTGAGCACAATCACCGTCCACCCTATTATTAAATGTGTTTGTTTTTACTGTTATGAAAATTATGCGCAGTGCTCAAAGTCTGCAGGGGCGCTAGACATTACGATGTGATTTCCTCCCATGCTGAAGGTTTCTTTCAAATTATTGGAAATGCTTTGAATCAAGACTGAGGTACTGTCCCTAGACAGGAAAGTTAGATTCATCCCAGCCCCTCAAATGTAAAAGCTCATGAAGCCTGCATGCATTCCTACTCATTTCAAAATATAAAATAAACACCCCACCACCACTCCACACCTCAACAGCACTTCCTTTACCAAATGAGAACTTAACCCCTGCCAAGCTTGGTAATTCTAGTGCAAAAACAATACTGTCCAAGAGCACCCAGTACATCCAGAGAGAAATTGCTCAATTAAAAATATTTACTTCCTTCTTTTGACACAGCACAAGTATTTTCTACAACCTATACCCCTGCTTCCATCATTAAAATCAGGAAACCTGTTTGGCAGTTGATCCCCTTTCCCATCAGGATTAATTCTGTTTGTTTCCCCCCCACACCCATGCAGAACCAAACCAATTTCCAGCTGATGAACCTCCTCTTCATTCACCATCCTAACTTATAAGCCTGGAAGTTTCAAAAAAAAACATGCTTAGGCAGCAAAGCCTGGTACTTTGTACGACAAAGAACACACCAGGAGCAAGGAAAAGACACGCTAAGCGCACAAACGCTCAGGTGAAGGTAACATTTGCACAAGGATTAACCTGTTTTTGTGCTTCATTAACTGGCTCTCCCATCCTGAGCTGAAGCAGATGTTATCACCGTTTTGGAAAGACTGCAAAAATTTGCTGATTTACTAAACTTTAGTCTCTCAACTGCAACAATACTGAAAGCAGAGGTCCTGATCGTTCTAGCCTGTAGATTTTTACGTACTCTCAGTATTTTGTATCAGCTTCTACCTGCATCGAAAGGATTAATATTACTACACACTAAACTTTTGAAGTACCGCCATCTTTTTCATCGCTCTCTCCCGTAATTTTTGGTTATTTTGTGAGCTGTGACCACCAAGTTCAAACATTAACATTACTGAGGAGACTCTTTGTTTATAATAGGTAAGGATCATAGTGACTTACATAAAATGCACACTTTATGAAAAAAAAAAAGATCGTCACCTTCTTTTTAAGATGTTTCCTTTTATTCCTGATATTAAAGCTACCTTCCCAACACGCAGTGCTGCAACAGATCTCTCAGATAACTGTAAAAGAAGTAACTGGTGCTGCTGAAATCTTGATGTGCAGAAATCAGACTTGGAATTATGGGGAATCTCGCCCTGGAGAGCTGGAAATGCCATTCTGCCAAATTAGAATTTAAAGGGAAACGGAATACAGAAGAATTGGATATATAAAATTTGTTATGAAAGATTAATGAAAATTTGCACTTTGCAGTGGCATAGAACTACGTAAAACAAGAACGGGAACATGGTCTTTGCTCACCCTGCGGGGAACCTTGCTGATACAAGCGCTGCCTATCTTTAACAACTCCTTCAATACCTACTGTGCATATTTCATAAATGTTAGAACAGGTAACAAGTCAGGCATCACATGAAATGGTAAGTATTTTTAATTACTCCTTCTACAGGGACTAAGACAACCAGGATTCTGCTGAAATACCAGATTTCTGAAACAGCTGAAATGTGTTTTGAACACAATACCTTCTGGTACTCTGAGGAAGAAAGAAACAACAAATCTTAAGTTTCCATAAGTAATGGAAACCCTACCTACCCCACTTCTCCAGTGCCTGAAGTTCCAGTCTGACTAATGACCTCATGATGATTTTCGGCTTTTCCTTGTTATCCGGGAACATTTACTCTACCTCTCCTAGCCACACTCATGCTAGCCAAACAAGAAATGTTTTAATAGATTACCACACTTTTTGTTGCTTTATATCAAAGAACAAAGAGTAAAATTAGAAAACATTGAGAGCCAAAAAGAGAACTAAAGATAGGGACATGATTATTCTGAAACCCGTAACAAACAGAACCAAATGAGGTTTGCACAAAAGGAGGCCCCTATGGCTCTAATCATTATTATAGTAAAGAGCAAAAGATATGGGAAACTGGAAATAAGCAAGACATTACATCCAATCTCTTCCATCTTATGCACTCAAGGCAACTGCCAATTCCAAACACTGCACTGACAGGATTTTTTTTTATTATTTTTAAGAGAAACAAGACTGGGGATTACATCCAGAAGACCGGACAGATGCCAAGATGTAGTAGAATTGTAGAATCACAGGATGTATTAAGACAAAAAGAGATCGTTGTCATTGGATAGCAACTATGAGATACGTCTATGTTCTATCCTCATTAAAATCATCAGCCAAAATAGGGATTTCGTGCAGTACCTGACAATGATGATTTAAACCTTGCCAGAGAAATCACTCTACCTTTAAGACAGAATTTGAATATGGTCAACGAACAATAAGGTATTGCTAAGCCCATCTGAATTTTAGAAAATAATTCACTGGCTGTACAAAATACAAAATGCTCAATCCTACTAAACACTATTTCAGGTTTTAAATACTTCAAATAAAAGAAAGTAAACAGAAACATATCAATACTGAGCTTTTCAAAAGGAATTATACCAACCAGTATGAACCAATCTGTCAAAATCCATACAAAACACACACACAAGTGCAGCAAGAAAGCCACCACCACCTCACTCCGCCTTACGAAGCCAGGGTATTTCTCCTTATGAGATCAAGGCTTCATTAGACCCAGCCTCCTACAACAAAAACCTAACTTCCACTTCAAGAAATGGAGGTCTTTCTGCTGCAAACACTTCAAAAGGAATATGGCCGTGTTCCAGAAGCACTAGTCACACACGATTTTGATTAGATTTATGTTTCTTAATAAAGGAGTTGTTTTAAAACAACCAGTTGCAGAACAGAGCGTAAACGTCAAAAGCAAATACGTGGGGGGGGTACTTATGCGTTCTAACCCGACTTAAAACAAAACAAAAAACAATAACAAAAGAAAAACCCACTCCTTGCATCTTTCCACCCCTTTATTATTCGAAGAGGGGGAAGGTGTCGGCGACTAACCCCACAATTTGAGGATTTGCCCTCCGCTACCTTACCCCTCAGCAGCCCCCGGCCTAAAGCCACGGAGGGGCAACCCGCGGCCCCGCTTACCCCCACAGCCATGCCCGGTCCCCCCTACAACGCCCCAAAGAGAGAAGCGAAGGTAACGAGGCCCGGCCCGGCCCGAGGCACACCGAGGCCGCTCTGAGTCCCTCTGGGGCTCAGCACCGGGCCGGGGGGCGATGCCCGCACCCCCCGGTTCCCCTTTCCCCAGCGGTGACGCCGCGGGGCCCCGCAGCGCAGCGCCCTTTGTTAGGCGGCGTTCCCCCCGCCCTCCTCACCCCTCCCCTGTCCCCCTACCGCCACCGCTCACCCCAAAGCCGGCGGGACTCGGCCCCTCGCGGGCGGCTCCCCGGAGCCTGACGGGGAGGCTGCGGCCGCCCGGCGCCGCTCACTTCCCCCGGGCAGCGGCCGCGGCCGCCATTTTACCTCCCTCTGCCTCCCTGCCCCGCTGCCGGGCGGGCGCGTCATGGGGGCGGGCGCCACCGCCCCGGGGAGGGTTCCGCCACCCCAGAATGGGCTTCACAGAGCCGGGGAGGAGTCCGCCTGCCCCCCGCCTCGTGTCCCGGGGCTGGCCGGAGCCTCCTCGGGTTGAACAAGCCCGCGGGGCCGCCGCCGCTGCTTTAATAAGCGGTTGCGAGCGGGTAATAACGGGGACCCGAAAAAGCCTGCCCGGGAGCCCTCACGGCCGTGAGTCACGGCGCTCCGCGGCGCCCCGGCACGGCCGCCGGCCGCGGCTGAGGTGGCGGCGGGCAGGGGAGGTCCTGCCCGGGCCGGTGGCTTCGCCTCGGGGCCCTCCGGGACAAAGGAGCGGCTTGGGGCTCGCGGCGAGGCGAGGTGCGGCCGCCGGGCTGACGGGGAGCACGGCGAGCACCGGGAGGAACCGCACCCCGGCGTGCTGCCATCAAATGTTAATAAAAGAAAGTGTTTGTCCGCTGAGACTCCTTCTGTCAGCCTCGGCAGATCGACGGGTTTTCAAATATTTTCAAAATATTGCTGGTTTCCAGAGTTCATACAAATATATATATATATGTGTCTAACTTTATGACATCGTCACTTATCATCACTCTATTACCTTAGCTTTTCCACCCATCAGTAAATGAGCTGTGTTCTACAAACTGGCTACAAGTTGGTCAGGCAGGGACCTACCTGCACATGCTGGCAGGGAAGGCAGCTTTCTGTGCTTCACCTTCTTCCCTTCTCACTGTTGCAGTCCCAAAGCTGTCCCACTGTGGCCTGGCCAACTCCTGACACGCTCGTGCCGTCTGATCTCATCTGAGGAACTGCAAAACACTGTCTTGTGCTCTTCCTCTCGTACCCTACCCTTACATGAGGAACATTTTCCCATCAGTGATTAATTCACGCTGAGAATGAAACGTGGTCCCATGGAAGGGTTGAAGCTGGAATCTAGTACAATTAGGATTTCACACAGAGCACTCCGCTTCTCATATTTATTTTTTTTAAATGAATATGTATGAAATTAAATGTATGAATAATCTCTTAATGGTTATTGCAAATACTTTTGTCACTCACATCACAAATGTAGTTTCAGTGACACTTAACAACTTGGAGTAGTATTTTTCCACAGTCTGTACAGCGTAGAAATATTTGATGATGCTCTTTAAAAGGGTAATAAATGCTGAAGTTTCTAAACTGCTGCAGTACAGTGCACAATCTAACCTAATCTTATGCCAAGAAAGTATCTTTTCTCCTTCCTACTATTCATCTTCTACAGGATTTCACAGAAACACAGAATGGTAGAGGTTAGCAGGGACCTCTGGAGGGCATCTGGTCCAACCCCTGCTCCAGCAGGGCCACCCAGAGCAGGGTGCCCAGCACCACGTCCAGGCGGCTTCTGAAGGCCTCCAAGGAGGAGACCCCACCGCCTCTCTGGGCAACCTATCCCAGTGCTCTGTCAAACAGACAATAAAAAACAAACAAAAAACCGTTTCCCAGTGCTCAGATGCCACCTCCCATGTTTCAGTTGTGTCCATTACCTCTTGTCCAGGCACTGGGCACCACTGAAAGGACCCAGGCTCCGTCCTCTTTGCACACTCCCTTCAGGTATTTTTACACACTGATGAGATCACAGAATCATAGAATGGCCGAGGTTGGGAGGGACCTCTGAAGATCATCTAGATCCATTCTGAGCTTTCTCTTCTCCAGGCTAAACAGCCCCAGCTCTCTCAGCCTTTACTCCCAGGACAGATGCCCCAGTCCCTTCGTTATCTTAGTGGCCCTTCACTGAACTCAGTATTTCAGGGGTGGCCTCACCAGTACTGAACAGAGGGGAAGGTTCACCTCCCTCAGCCTGCTGGCAATGTCTTGCCTAATGCAGCCAAAGATACCATCAGCCTTCCTCGTGGCACAGGCACAAAGAACTTGGTGTCCACCGGGACCCTTGGGTCCTTTTCTGAGAGACTAATTTCCAGCCGGGCAGCACCCAGCATCTGCTGGTGCCTGGGGTTGTTCCTCCCCAGGTGTAGGACCTTGCATTTCTCCTTGTCAAATTTCACGAGGTTCCTGCCAGCCCATTCCTCCAGCCTGTTGAGGTCCCTCTGGATGGCATGAGCCGCTCCTCCCGGTTTTGTGTCATCTGCAAACTTGCTGAAGGTGCACCCCGTCCAGATCATTAATGAAGGTGTTGAACAGAACTGGACCCAGTATTCACCCCGACGTACACCACTAGTTACGGGCCTCCAACTAGTCTACGTGCCGCTAATCACCACACTCTGGGCCTGGCTGTTCAGTCAGTTTTCGATCCACCTCACTGCCCACGCAGCCCATACTTCATGAGCTTCTCTGTGAAGATCTTATGAGAGACAGTGCTAAAAGTCTTACCGAAGTCCAGGTAGATAATACCCACTGCTCTCATCTACCGAGCCAGTCATTTCATCGTACAGTTGTTGGGTTGGCCAAGCACAACTTCCCCTTGGTGAATCCACGCTGATTACTTCCAGTCTCCTTCTTGACTTTGAAATGCCTCAAAATGGCTTCTGAGATTAGCAGGGGTCATCTTGCTGGGGATTGAGGTAAGGCTCACCAGTTAATTAACAGCCTAGAAACACATGAGACTCAATGAAATAATTAGTACAACTGAACAAAACTGTTGTATGAAAACCCAGAGCTCAAAGAGCACCATGAAAACAATGAGACTTTATAAAAGCAGCAGGTCAATTCATCAAAAGCAGGTATTTAATTCCTTCCCCACTGGAACACATTTTTCTCATCTAAGTCTGGAGGTGCTCTTACCCACTTATTCTTACAGTTTTTCCTTTATCACAGCCACAGTTCTCCAGTCTGATCTCTTTTGATGTATGATACTCCAAAATCATGGATGAAACTTAGCAAGACTCACCGAAAAATCATCAAGTGCATTTAAAAACTTTTTATTTGCCTCTCTCATCCATGTATGATTTTTAATTTTTAAACAACTGAAAAGTTTAACTGTCACAGTAAACAAGCTTGTCTCAGGCACACAATTGCCCAGCTGTATCAGATGTCAACATTTGCCCAATACAAATAAACATTAAAGATGATTACTGTACTTTAATGATTAATGAGCTTATTATTCTACTGATTATAATTACTACAATACTTGAATTGTTTTCTTTCCTTCATCTGATTTCCTCAACCTAAATCGATCAAAATCGTGACCACTTAACATGCATATTTTTGTCTTTGGACCAAAGCATTAATATGGGAAGAGGCTATCATGGGATGGAGTACATTACTCATTTTGTAACGAGCCAAATGATAAAGTAGGAGACTGAGAGCAAACCAGGAAGATTTGACATGAAGGCCAAGGTGTTTCAAACAAAAGAAAAGCTAGCAAGGAATTCTCCCCCAGTGAAATAAGTTATTAATTACCAAGCTAGTAACTTAGGTATCCCATGGAGAACTCACTGGGAAAACATCACTTTAGTTATGTGAAATACGAGTGTTTTGTTTATATCATGCTTGATTCATATTTAAATGTCTTTTTTTTTTTTTTTTGTAACACCAGAATAACTAGAATAAAAATGTGGAGATTCCCTTTACTGTTATCGTTTACTTAGTTTGGAAAGATAGTGAATAACCCACATGGAGAAACATTTCTTTGCTATGAGATACGACCATCCTAGGAAGAACTGTAAGATTTACTGGCAAACCCCACTGAGGGTACACGCCTCCACTTCTAATTCACTAAGTAGGTTGGAGATATCTTCCCCTGGAACTAATTCTGCATTCTGTACTAAAACATCCTGCATGTTATCAGGAGGTTACTCAGATGGAATTAAGTTCAGTTACAGGCACGGGAAAATATCTGCTTGTTCCAGGATGTTCTTAATCAGGACTTTTTCTTCAGTATCTTAAAAAAGTGGAGTTACAGTTTTCCATCATAGGAATAAATCAGATGCACCAACAAATCTCATCGTCCTGAAGTGGTACCAGAAAACTATATTTTATCTTAATCTGTTCATATGTTTCTCACTAAATGCACTGATAAATCAGTTAGTTAGTTAATTTAGTTCATGGGAATACTTTTCAGACTGGTGACCCCCACCCTTGTGAACCTGAGGAGGCAATTTCCATTGCAGTATCTACGTTCTGGTTGAAATGACAAATCACGAGAGTTTCTATAACTGTATCTGTAGTCCTTTGTGTTGAAATGGCAAGTCTTTTTTTGTCCTTGTTGCTTTGTTTTGTTTTAATCTCCCATGATACGACTTCCTAAAGGGGAATTCTAAACACAACGTTTAAAAATATCATTAGCACAGTTGGGCCTTTGAAGAGACCAACACGTACGTTCTAGTGTTGCTCCAAGCAGAGACATATTTGTAAAGATCTCTTCACAAAATTATATTGGTTTTTCCAAGTACGCTCTGAATCATTAATACCAGATAAAGAGAAGGGAGAAAATGATTCATTATTAGATAGGAAGCAACAGAAACAGCACTTGAGTAGTACTGGCATACTATATACCTTCTTGCCTGTAACAATGTACAGGTGCATGGTAAAGAGCCTATAGGTCAAGGAGTCTCAGTCTGCTTTAATATACCATCACCAGCCAACTCTTGCAGTGGAGTCCTAATAGGGAAGTTCCAACCAGCAAAAGAAATGCACATGTATAGTACACATTTAGTCCTGTTTCTTTTGAGTCAGCAATTAAATAAGCAACTTGTTTGAAACACTGATGTTGGTTCGTTAGTTATGAAGTTACCAGCTGAAAAAAACCTTGAGTTGTCACGTTCAGAAACAGGGCACACGAGGTAGCAATAGGCTTTTAGATGGAATTTTAAAGTTGTGTAAGTACAATTCCCAAATAACAAGTAGCTGGCTTTGAAATTCTATTTACCAGCTCTACTGAAAAATAATTATATGTATACATTTGTATGCCAGCTCCAGACAACATATGGGATAAAAACAATTTTTAAACAGAATACTCCAAATAACAGTGTAAATGCGTGTGTTGTGATGCTTAGTAATCTATAAAGGAGAAACTGCATTAAAATAATTCCATTTTTAGCACTCATTAAAAACAGACAGACACCAATGAATTTAGAAAAACAAGTTCACATTTTTTTAAACTACAGTTTAATCAGATTTAAAGACACAAATTAGAAAAAAACATTTATAGGCAAGTTAAAAACACCTTTAAAACATAACAGCATGCTGCTTCTGCAGCACTGCTGAGACAAATTAGAAATAAGTAATTATTAAAATATCACAATCACAGTGTAACTAACAGTGGTATTTTAATTTTACCATACACCAACACTTAGTTTATGGATCTGTTGAAAAATAACACTTTTTTAAAAATATATATTTTGGAATAATAAAAATGAAATTCACTGACAATGCATTATATTCTGAATCAGGAAAGGCAAATTTAGGAATACTGTAGCTATCCACACTTTCAGGGGTGTTTTCTCATCTGAACATACGGGTATTTGGAGGCATTACTACTTCTGCATTGAGGTAAAACTATTCCCTTGAACATGTGACCAAGGCAGGAAACAATGTAATTCTGTATTTTAAAGTCTTAAATTCAATAACTTATTACAACATCTTCGAATAATGCTATTTTCACCCATCTTATACTATTTTTCCATTCAATGTATTTTGAATGTTCTCTTCTAACTGATCTAGAATACATCTGAGGTCTGGGATTTAAGAATGACTACCTAGTTACTATTTATCATTTTTGACACCTTTGTCACAGTAAGACACATCGGAAGGTTCTTCAGAGAAATAGTCAATACCACTGGACAAAAAAAAGGTACAAAGAAAAGACGTAAAGAGAGCTGAAACACATAGAAAGGCAAAATATGCGTAGGCAAATACTCCTTTAACTTATTGTGACAAAAGATTGTTGCACCTTTAGTATGTAGTGTTACACTATTGTGATTGCCAGTCTCTAGGCACCCTATTTTTTATCTCAGATTTCACTACTTTTTGTATCTCAGATTACATCTTCACCATTTGGACGGAAGAAAGGTACCCTCCCAGTCTGACTAAAGCATGGACCACAACTGTCTGTTCATGCTACGGATCATGGGGAAACCTAAATGTAAATCCAGCCTGGGGTATTTCTCCCTCAGAACAAAAGGAAGGAGATTCTGCAGAGGTGTCTCTTGCCCAGAGGTTCCTTTGGAATAAGGTGCTAGACCGAGCCACTATTAACAGAAAAAGCTTCCTACACAAGTGGCCCAGTTTCCAACTCAGATTTCAGTCATGTATCTGCAGTCCGATTTTGCCTACATGGTCTGCAGCAGAAAACCCAAACTGAAGGAAGCCCTTTACCTTCCACTCAAGCCGTAACCAGCAGATTCTGTTTGCACTTCCAGAAGCAGAACGCTTAGTGCTCCAAGACCAGAGCTGAACAGACGTCAGCAGATGCAGCATACAACCGGCGGGCTCAATGCTACTGTCATGTAAATATTGATATGACCTGTTTTAAACATATTTATGCACACCATAGGCAGCTACAGCTTGTCAATTCGTAAGTGTTTATATGGATATGCACATGGAGCCAGGCCATCTAAAAGTGCCTAAAGCCAAAACCAGGCCTGTGTCACTGCACACTGAACTAACTCACAGAAGAGGGTGAACTGGCAAAATTTGCTTTTGCACGTTTGTATAGCTGCAAAGTGAGCAGGTTATGTTTTAGATATTATTCTATGGGGTGAAAACTGTTACACGTGATAGGTTTTGTTAAAAATACACAAAAAGCTCATCTCAAAACTCGCTTTTAAGAAATTAAAAAAAAATAATCGTTTAGTTTTAATCATAATAAGTAACCGTTGCAACATTTGAAGTTAAAACATCTCAAGGAAACTTTGCAGATGCCTGTATTTTGTGGTGTTTGCAAAGTGTCCAGGTTAGGATAGCAACACCCACCACAGTTCCAGGCAGGTCTAGCGCAGAGCAGCAGCAGCTGGGGCTGCAAGAAGCTCCTCTGTCCAGCCCTGCCTGTAGCGTTAGCAGCGTGAGCCACCCCAGGAACTCTGTGCCAAACCCTCCAGGCCACTGATGCGACACGCTCAGACTGCACGGACTTCTGTGCAGGGAGCTGTGAGCTGTGAGGAGGGGAAAGGCTAACGGTGCCAATTAGCTGAGATTCAGACCTCAGATCTGGTAATCTGGGCAGAGAGTAGGTGCGATTCAGTAGAGTATCTGCTTAGATACTTACTCAGCATAGCATTTAAGTACTTGTTTAACTTGCAGCACTTACAGCCAGCCAATGTTTTGCCAGCACTTAAAAATATACCAAGTGCTGTTCTGAGCGCTACTGGACCTAAATAAATAAAGAATAATTGCGTACTTAAATGCTGTGATGGATCAGCACAGAACATGTTTTTATATGTAGGGTTGGCATCATAATAAAAAGCTGAAATTTATTTCCATCTGTTTTTCTAACACTGATCACCTTACAAAATAAATGGCAGCATTTCCAAATTCACTGGGAAAATAAAAAATCAAACCTGCTCTCAGAATTCAATGAAAATTACAAAGTGAAAGAGTTAAGGGTAAAGGAAAAAAAGCCTAAAATTATTCTAGCTCGTGCTTTTAAATTTCTCTGTCTCTCAAGGTCAACTTATAAAGTTGAACACGTGAAAGTTTACATGTAAGCAACAGTGACACATTTGTATGCAAACACAAGTATACACCTGCCCGTGTACTTAAACAAATTGTCAACAATTTGTTTGCAAAGCTTCCGAGAGAAAAATCCAGACTCTGTTAAAATTACTTTTGATATTGATTTGACAGGAGGCCAGGCTCTCACAAGGGGGTGTTTGCAAAACAGATCTCATCTGCATCAGAAGTTCTACAACCAACTAGATGAATGCCAGTAAAAGGGGCACAACTACCTCGTGTCCATCCTGTCATACAAGCTTAGTGCTTGTGTTTATATTACTTATTCCCACAGGGGAAAGGGAACAAGTTAAGTAAGTGTAAAATTCTTTTACTATTTGATATACTCTACTGGTAAAACTCATATCACAAGTCAGCGTAGAGCACGGAATACACAAAGATCTCTTTGCAAAGTCTTCTCATTAAAGCATGATTTCTATTAAGAGCATATTAAAATGCATATCAATATTTTTACATGATAATGTTTTTTACATGATAATATGTTTTAAAGTGTCACCTATTACTGAAACCTTGTCTACATGTCAGCGGAAGGAATGGCCACAGAATAAGTTTCCTCAGGAAGGGCATAATGTAACTGTAAAGCTAACAAAGCCTTCCCTATTACAACAGTAGTAGGCACCACTGAAACTAGTCTTTAAATATATATATAACACATATCTCTTTCATTAATACAGAAGCATAAAAGGTTAAAAAAAGGTTAAGCAAGTGAATAGTTACTAGCAGGGTGACTACATTTAGTAACTAATATTAACTCATTAAGTGCCTCTTTGAATTGTTCACAATAGGCAAATATCTGCAAAGCACCATAAAATTATGAATAATATGTTACATTTACTTTTCAAAGAGTGCTCATCTGGAATACAGAAAAGACTTCTGTCTTTTCGATATACATTAGTTAAGTGAAAGAACATTGAAAACCACGTTTCCTTTATGTCCAAAATGGTTCTAGTCAATTTGCTTTCCACCTTTTTTTTTTCAGCAAGAGTAATAGTAAATCACTATCATCCTTTCAAGTTCATTATTAGGAAGTTAAGTGTGTAAAACTTGAAGATTATCTAAAGCATCTGGGCTGGCTGCTCTTGTCTTTTTGACTGACCGAATAAAAAGGATCCAGTGCCACATTTTCATTCGTGGTAGCAAGGCAGAACACTAGCAAAGCTGAGGGAAAACAATGACCAAAACCCAATTTGACTAATATCAGAGTGCTGCCATTTAAAAGAAAAACCAAAAAACCTCCTTATGTAGTCCTCAAGAGAACTCATCTGCATAAGGAGCAATTTTTGTTACAAGTACTTCAAGTACTTCTATATTCCACAATGATATTTAAAAAACTAAATTTTAGGACACTACAATTAAAAAGAAATTCTACGCAAAATAAAATTGTCATCATTTTCTTATGTTGCAATTATTTAAGGGGTTCAAATCATGAAGAAAAAACTAATTGTATTGCACACAGAAACCAGTCATGTCCAGTTCTGAAACCCGTATCTTGCTACTTGTGACCAGCTAAAGCAAGCACATTTTCTTATTAGTTTTAACTTGCATGTGAGTTCTGAACAAAACTGTATCTGTGAATTCACTCATGCTGAAGTACTGGACTTCACTAGCCTAAATCTGCTTATTTTCTGGGAGTGCTTGCAATTGCTTTTGTATTTCTTAATGAAGAATTCAGAAGCCTCCCTCGCATGTATTGGCACTTCTGCCAAGACAAGAAGAGAATACCAGATTATTAATGGAAAAATGGCACATGAGATGTACTGGCATCCAAAACTGCTTGTTTGAGTAGATATATAGCCTGCACCAACAAGAAGAGGAATTCAAGTCGAACAGCAGCAAATACTGAAAGAATCAACCCAAAATCTACTCACCCACCCAGAAATGTGCAGTTCTATTTGTTATTTAACGTGAATGTCCTTCCAAGAGCAGAAAGTGGAAAATGTCTTTCCTGATTCTAGCTCTAATAAGGATAAATAAGCATAAAGAAATTAGTGTGCCCTTGCTTATAAACAATGGAAGAAAAAAAATGTCATTTTGTAGAGACAAATGATTACAACGGCAACACCATGGGGAGGTCTACTTGGGTAATCAACAGAAGGATTTAGAAATCAGATTATTTTCTTTTAAAGATAATACAGCTGTCACTGAAACTCTTAACGTCCCTGCCCACCTAAGACTCATTCCATATTTAGTTCCACCTTTCTGTGTCAGTTAAGTAGTGCTAACCTACATGTAATAATTTCTAAAAGTGTGTTTTCCTCCTGGAGTTTTAAGCAAGGAGACAAAGGACAGACACAGAACTACCACAGCAAGGAAACAGCTCTGACCTGACTTAGGATTTGGTTCTTTAGAGAGTAAGTCAGACAAGTATTGTGACTAATTCTGCATGGTCATGTCCCTAGAGGGCTGCTGATGACCATTACAGTTCCCCTGGTATTAGGAATATTGACCCCACCAGTCCAGATACTTGATCAAAAATTTCAGGATCAAAACAGTATGATAAAACTTTTCATTCATTCATAGGTTACTAACCAACAAGCTGCATTATTTTTCTCCAGTAGTATTTTTTTTTCTAGCTTTAAAACTGGTACAACGTGTGGATAAACAGTTGATTTACTAAAATAAAATCATATGAAAACACAGAATATAAGCAATATGTAGCCCTTTAACACAGTACTTTTGCAGGGACAATCATCACAACAAATGATCTGGAATAGATATAACCAATGCATTATTCCCTTGACCTTCTTCTATAATTCAGTTAGTCTGATATTCTCAAGGATTTCTTTCTTTCACTGTTACCCACAAATACTATGTGAAATCTGCATTTTAAATCCTAATTTAAAGAGAAATCTTTTCCTCTAATTCATATACTTCTTTGCATAAAGGGCCATCAATGATTAAGCATACAGAACTTGGTTATCATGGTGATTTCACATTTCACCATATGAATTAGATCTCAAGTTAATTTTGACATTTTTATACCTCAAGCATCATCAACTAACTACTGTATGCCTTAAAATTTAAAATGACTTTGTTTTTAAGTATTAAAAATCATTTTTTGGTAAAATAGTTCTATTCTAGAACAAGTATTTCTGGTATTTAAGGGTAAAAACACTTTTTCATTGAAGTCCTGCTGCTTACACAATGTCTTCAGTGTCCTATGGCTGCCTTTCCTTCTCTAGCTGCAAAGCCTACTTGGTGATGTTTTGTAGTGGTTTTATACTTTAAATTAAAAGAAACAGTATGGAGCTGTCAAGCTCTGGAAAAGGTGAACCTCCAGGTGTATGTGTTTTTTTTTTAATCCATTCAGAAGGGTCATGTGTAATTACTCTTTATCACAGAAACCTAACTATAATTTGGCATCAGTAAAGTTTACAGTTCCATAATGTACTGTAATTGTTTGAGATACTTTAAGAAAACCCTCCAAATACTGAGATGCTTATTGCAATTCCCTTTTAAAGAGGAGGTTCGAAAACCTTCTAATGACTTTGCATTTCATATTTTTACCTTCTTTATAGCATATAGGATCATATATTTGAAATACGCTTTCCACAAAATCGTGAAAATACCACTTAGAAACAATATTTCAGTAAATAGAGGGTTTAAGGCAAGTCATTCATTTGGAAAAATTAATTTCCATTTGTTAACCCTAGATTGACACAATTTTATTTCACCCCATCAGTGCCTTGGGATACACAACGTACATTCAGCAAAGGGCACACATATGACCCTATGGACATACGCTGCAAGTCCTGAGTGCCCATTGAAATAATGGTAATATCTTCATATAAGGCGTGACCCACAGGGACATGGCATGGGAGGGGTTAATCTGTTTTGTTTCCAGTCTTGCTATTGTATGTGATTTTCCTAGGTAATGCATTCTTTTCATACTAAACATCTTTGCAAACAAATACAAACCCCTTTAAAAGGTGCTAAAAATGGGTTTCTGAAAACATACAAAATATATTCATCATAGTACTTCTCAATCACTGCTTTAGTGCTTGATATCTGCAGGTTATTTCTTCTTTCTGACTGAAACTATTATTTGTTGTGGAATAACTGTTCTTTTGCAAAAGATTTTCTTCTTCTAGTTTTTTGGACCACACAGGCTGGATGCTTTCATGCTTTTTACTTCCTTTTTGAGTTCTTTTCAATGGAAATACCAACAGCACCAGGATGCTGGCAATATGAAGACAGAAATAGCAGGAGCTAAAAAAAATACAAAAAACCACAACAAGAAGTAAAAACACTAGTTCAACAAAACTCTCGACTAATCTTATGAGATACTTAAGGAGACCTACTTGCATACAGTACTTTTCACATAAAATATCTAAGCAAAACATGAATATTTTCTTTTTAAATTAAAAAGTAGTAAGGGGAGAAATAGAAATAAAGTCTCCCATGGTATTTAGTGCTGTATCAGAGATGGTACCAAATTTCTTAAGTACCAGATGCCAAGTGAAGAGAAATCTGCTTTGATCTCTTTACTATTTCAAAAAAGTTACTTGTAGGAAGTCATTATCTAGTCTTGATATAAAATAGGTCAAGGACATAAACTCATCTCAAAGGTTTTGTTTTATTTTCCCGCTGCAAGAAAAAATAAGTCCATTATGATAGGAAAACAAGAGCACTTCATTGTTTCTTAAATAAAAACCAAGCTCACATGTTAGAATACAAATAGGTTGCTCAACTGACAAATCTGATAATTATCGCTAATATAATTCAGAAATCTTCTGCCACAGAAAATACATCCATTTCCTTTGAGTTAAAGAAAAGAGAAAGGAAACAGAACATGCTTACCTGTAAAAGGTGAGAGAGGGTTTCACAGAAAGCAGTACAAATGGCACAACTGTGTAACTTATTGCTACTTGAGTTGTCATCCATGTTACAATATCATAACATAGTTTAACAGTAGGAGATTCAACAAAATAGTGTCTGATATTGTTTCTTATCTGAAAAAGCAGATAATAGTAAGTTAGATTAGTAATAAACTAATTACTGCTATCTTCCTGTATAGAATTTTTCCATAAAATTCATAGGATGAATAGAAATGCTACTGTCTGGACAAGCATCTTGTCCATTTAAAATACTTAAAATACATTAACTTCAAAGGGAGTCAATTCAAATTCCTTGCCTTTTAGGATAGCATGCTTCATCCGGTGCAGGAATTTTAACTATTTAAGAATTTAAGCCAAATTAAAAGAATGTATAAGCACCCATCCATGCTAAATCCAGTGCATCTTTAGACTACTTATCTGAATGTGGCAGGCATTCTATTCTACCAACGCATTTTGTGAATACAAAGTTTTGGAGTAAATGAAAACCAGAAGGCTTCTGCTGAAAGCCCCTGTGTAGTAAGCAGCTAACATATGTAAATGGCTAAGATATATTTTAAGACTAGTGGGATAAAAACAAAACAAACAAACAAAAACCAAACAAATAAAAAAAAAGAAACCAGAAAATTCCAAATGTCAGTTCTAATGACAAATGTCAGGAATCTTAATAAGAACTAAAATCAAGTGGGACTATTATAAAAAGATTTATTATTTCATATGCTTAGTCTTCTTTTGTTTGTAAAATCCTGTTTGAATAATGGAATAGGAAAGGTATTTCAAAAAATCCCAAACCTGCATAGGTTTGAGTTCAATTTTGTTTAAGATGAGACAGAACCTCTAATATGAGTCCACTAAACAAGTGTCTTAAGTGGGGATGCCATCAACCCCTCTTGGTAATATAGATACAAAATGGATTCCTCTAAGGTTTACATTTTCCTCCTAATTACATTTTCCTCCAAAATAACTCCTAAATTATCTCAATCATCTGCTGACTTCCAGACTCCAACAAGGTTCCTGCACCTGACAAATAAGATTTTAGGACTGACGTGGGGGAAAATTAACTAATGCCCTCCATGAAAGGTCGTTCCACTAACCACTCCTCTGAAGGCTTCCTGCCAAAACATAATTCTAGGCTGGCTTATGCTGATTTCCTTCTTTACATTAAAACCCTTTTTCGGTTTTCTTGCCCTCTTTACCCATATTCCCATGTACGTATCACATTCCCGCTCAGACTTTGTTAGTTAAGCTAAGAAAGATAAGTCATTCTAGCCTCATACCCTTCTACCTTGCTGCCTGTCATCTCCCCTGCTTTCTCCTATCACCACGTACAGTGACTTGCTCCTGAGTTCTGTAAAGCTTCATCCAAGTTTTACAGAATTTCTTGTAGAGAAATGGAGTACTGTAGGACCTGAAGGATGACATTTAAGACAAATCTATAATTGCCCATAGTAAACATCTGATTATGAAGCATGTAATGCTTAAAGGGAATAAAACAAGTTGAATACACATTTAGGCATGGCAGGAGAAGAAAATGTGAATTGGAGTTGCCAGTTCGTTCAGTCTTAATAAAGGCTAATAGAGTTAAATAATAAACATGCTAAAGTGCCTCTAACATATCTTACCAGTTAGTATTAAGTACCTGTTTGTACAGAAACTGAAAATCTTTTTATTCAATATTTTATTGATTGATGGTATGAAATGGGAATACAACACAGCTTCCTAGCAAAGCCCAGGACTAAGTGCAGGAAGCAGTCTGATTTACTGGACTTGCGCTGTTGAGAAAACACAACTTCTACCTGTGAACTGTCCCTGAACCCTGGCTTTTGCCCCTAGTTGACAGATGCCACAGTTCACTGTGACAGAGACTGGAATGGAGATGGGAAATACACTTATTCTAAAGAAAGGAGTCAATTCTGTCAAACAAAGACTACACCCACATCTCCATGAAGTAAGAGAAGCAGGTGTTTTATTACTGTTAGCAACAATCTAAATCTGAAGTACCACCTTCCCCTAGCTATCACAGCAAGAAAGAGCAGTCTGCTTCATTTCTCAGTCTCCTGGCTCTTTCAATGGAAAAGCGGTCTGCTATTCTGGTCTGGGCTGACATCTGAATATTTTGCTCCTCTTTCCCCTTGAGCAGCTGAAAAACCTGCCTTTGTTCTTATTCAGCTTCTCCAGCAGGACTGTGAGAAATTTTTTGACAGATTTGCTGGGTCCATTTTGCTCTAAATAGCAACAGCAAAGTTTATTATTACTGTGCTGCTGGTTGGGCAATTTTAAGTAGTAACTTCACTACAGATGTTTATCTGCTGTTGAGGGGGAGAATTCTTTAGTTACCATCGTTATAACAGTATTGGACAGAAATTAGGGAGGGGATGGAGTCTATAAATATCTAGCACTAACCCTCAAATTTCAAGCTAATGATCATCAATGATAAGAGAGGCTTTTTCAGAATGATCCCAGGTAACACCTTGTTTAGCATGGCATAATGACACATGATCAGTTACAAGAGAGGAAGAGTTTACACAAAAGATATGCTACAAAGATGTTATAGGATGTGTACATTGCTTCATTCTGCTGATTACTCCCTCTTTGTAATTAATCATTCCCACTGTTCTCATAAATAAAAAGTAAACACTATCAGACATACTGTTTGTGTCATCTGTAAAGCACATCTCTGGACTACAGAACATGGTCTCAATTTTCTTTCACAAAACTACTTATTATTTAAGAAGATACTTGGTTGGTACTTACAGCTCGTGCTGCTAGTGTCATTAGTACTCCTGTTAAAAATGTTAAATAATATCCCGGGTAAACCCCATGCCAAATGGCAGAAAGGATGAACGTCTGGATCGTTGGGCTGAAGGTGGCTCGCTCATAGCACACTCTAACAAATGAAAGACAAACCAAGGTAAATAACATGAGAGACAGATCATCAATCTCTCCTGTTACTATTTATACATTTATACTTTTAGCAGGTTCGCCTCTAACATAATATTTGCAATACAACTGCAGTTTACTATTATTTAATAACATTGCCACTAAATTATGACCTAGAGAAAATATCTAAAGCTACTCACAGCTGCAGATGTAACCCCTCAGTGCTAACCTAAGCTGAGTGCCATCATTTATGGTACTTATTTATAGTGAAGTGATACAGAAGCATCCAAAGACAGGTGTTGGTATTAATAAGGGATCTTGAGCCATCTAAAAATATGTTGAAAAGCTAGACTGGAAGGCACAGAATATCCCACAAGCTCTTGCAGTAAGTCCGATATATATTTTCCATAAAATGGAATCTGCTTATGGGTGAAGGGGAAAAGTAACAACTACCTTCAATTTTGAGTAACAGAGAGACTGTAGTTGTACATGTGTGTGTAGGGCAATCAGGTGAGCATGATGATGAAGTGATAATTAATGAGTCTAGGGATGCAAGAATATTAAATACGGAGAATGCTGAACTTCGCTGTTTAAAAATTGAGACTCTGAATTACTTGGCAAGGTCCTACAATAAGGAGTTCTAGAAGGACAAAAGGAAAAAGGAATCCAAGAGCGGTAGTAGCTTCTAAAAGACAACATTAAATGACACAGTGACAAACCATCATGATGTGGAAGAATGATAGGAAGCATGGTAAGGTCCTGATATGGCTTCATCAAGAGTTCTTTAATGATCTGAAAACCAAAAAGCAATAGGAAATATGGAAACAGATGCATACTAAAGTGAAGCAAAAATAAACAGCACAAGCATGCATGAACAGAAATCTAAGACTAACATATAAAAATGAGTTTTAACTAAAAAAAGGGCATTGACACCAATATGTGAAAAGGTTTTTATAAATACATAGCATGTAACAGGAAGACAGAAGAGAATGCAAGTCTACTATTGAAAGAGGAAGACAAGCTAATGATACAGAAAACCGAAACATTCACTATTTATTTAACTATTTTACTACTACTTCCATATATACAAAAGATTGTTAAGGCTAAGTAATACAGTTGGTGTTAAAAAGCAGAAGGTAAAAAGACAGAAGCTGAACAGGGAAAGATCAAAATTGTATTCTGCTAATTTATTTCAGACAAATAGATGTGGTGAGTTTTATCTCACTAGCTCTTCAGGGTGGGGCACCAGTACAGCCCCCTCCCCTCACCAAAGGGCTTGGCTAACAACAGCTGTTAAGAAAAGAATGTGGGCCTTAAGTAGGGTGCAAGTGTATACCTGTGTAAGTAATACACTAAACTATCTGAGGTCATTCGCCCAAAATAGATAACCTTAATGAAGAAAGTAACATTGGCCAGATTAAACAATAACCAGGAATTTCAAAGAGACTTTTGAAACAAAGAAGGTGTCAGCCTGAAAGAAGTACAAAAGCAGCATGAAAAGTTGCAACAATTCAGAGATGCCTTGGAATAAAAACACCGGGAGTCAAAACCTGGTTTCACGCTGCCAGAAGTCACCCCACGAGCATCATGACCTCTGCCAGTGCTAAGACAGAGCAGCCTTCCCAGTGGCCACCAAGTAGCCTTCATCCAGCAAGGGGAATGTCAGTACAGTAAGCAATACACAGGGAGCAATATCTCACCCCTGTCAGCTGCATTCATGTGAATTCGTTGCCTGCTTTCCTAATTGGCATGTGAATCAGCAGGTTCACATAGAACTGGGGAACTCAATCTCCCACAGGCAGCGTGCACAAGCAGGGGGCCCACACTTCGAAAAAGGAGGTGTGTTTTTGTAACCTGCAGGGTTTTTGGCATGTAGGCAGGCTGCATGTAACTGTGGGCATGTACGTGCATTTTTAAAACTCTTTGGGATTAGCTACAGAAGAGGGTTTAGAAATTTGTTTATTAAGTCACAACACCATGCTCTTACAAAATGTTACCTGTTGTAGTACTGACATGAATCCTGAATGTGTATTTCACTGACTGCTGGTTAATTACGTATCATTAATATATTGATAAATGGCTTAAAACTCCTTTTTCTTTAGTTTAAGCTACTTTAACTGAGCAGATTTTCCCCTGTAAGGAATTCAGGAGCTAAAAACCTAACTTCATTGACTAATCAATCATCTATCAGTCATATCAACACAAGTCAGGCAAGATACGTACTAGAAACAATCATCAGGTTTCAATTGCAAAGAGTTAAAAGTAAGCTTAAAAATTCCGCTGTGGATTTTTCAATAAGAATTTCTGTTCAAATGCTTCACTTGACATTCCTAAAAGCAAACCAAGGTAGTAGGGTCCTTATAACAGGCTCAGAAAATCTGTTCAAGTGTGGGTTGTTCAGGTTATTTGTGATTTGCTCTAGCAGTGGGAAGATGCATCAAGTGCTCAGCAAGGTACTGTCCTCGGCCTCGTTCTATACGTTCATTACTAGCTTGGGTGGTAGGCTAAGAAGTGTGTTTTTCTCCCTGTCTTCCCTTCCTTCTTTATGGGAGGGAAAGTGAGGTAGAGAAGATGTGCGTTGTATTCTCACCAGATAAAGAACTAGAATCCAAAATTATCTTTGACAGATTTGAAATGGTTTGAAATCGGTAAGATGAAGTCCAAAGTCTAGAACACCTCAGAACAGTGGAAGATACAAACCAGTAACTGCCTACGTAACGCTACTGGAAAAGTAATGATCATGAATATGAAACTATGGTATGGAAAACCTGAGTATCAGCTGAGCACGAATAAACAGTCAATTGCTGCTGCAAACAAAGACAGATGCAATACTGATGTACTAGCAGGAGTGCTACCTAAAGAAAAGAAAGGTAATTAAGCCATTTTAATAATTCATTCTGCCTGTAACAAGCCATGGAAAGACCTTGGAGGTCTTAGAAGTACTACATCCACTGTAAGAAGAAGTCTGGGAAGAAGCCAGAAGAGAGAAACAAGGACCACTGAGGTTTTACAAACATAATTAGATGTTTCCTTTGAGGAAAAAACAAACAAACAAACAAACAAAAAAAAAACGAACAGGGTGAGGAATTTCCCAATGAGGAAACATTATCATGATATATATATATTGTTGATACATGCTAATGTGTAAATATCTATTTTGAAATGTATGCTTCTAACCATAATACTTTTGCACTGCTATATTTTCTGATATGCTCATTAAACTTTATGATGACCAGTTGACCAGTTAGCTGAATAACAGTCTTTACAAAAGGTGGTTTTTTTTTTTTTTTTTTTACGCACGATCAGGGTTTAAAACCTGTAATTCTGATGGCTTCCAAGAGCATCAGAAAAGAAACAGAAACAATATTTATTTATTTTTGGCAGTTCTGTATTTCTTGTGAGGTAAATATCTAAGATTTTAGGTACTTCTATGAATGGAAAATAAGTGAGATATTAAGTTTTTAATCTTTAAAGTAATGTATGAGCTTATCTTATTTAAACTGCTGTAGCATTGCAACTAGCAAAGTGATAGGTATTCGTATCATATATTCACTGCCACTACTTGTAGTCTTTGCATGTAATCATTAAAACAATCTTTTACTCAAAATTTAACTTTAAGAAAAATTTCCACCTTTCTCCCTTTCACTGTGGCAAAAATCAATACGTATTTGGACTATCCTCAAAGATTCTTCTCCAATTGTTCTAAAAATATTTATTAAAGAAGATGCATTAATTTCTTTTGGCACCTTCTTTTACTGTCACCCTAAGAGCAATGGATTCGCCTTTTTTTCTCCTTTCAATTCAATGGAAATGGTAACATTTTCTGCAGTAAACCAATTTTCCTTTAAAATCATTCAATGTAAGAGTTTGAATGATTACTGAAATATAACCATACTAAGTATTAATACTGATAAACCTCTATTCTATATATAAATTTAAAACTTACTTTATTAAATGATACACTTTTATAACTGTGGCATACAATTCTTCATTGCTGTCCTAGCAACAGATTCTAGGGCCTATGGAGCCAACTAAAATATTCACATGAAATTCTATTTCTGTTGTTTTTTTTGTTTGTTTGCTTAAATTTTATTACTAAGTCAGATAAATAATCAGGGAAGAAATTATGAAAAAAGAGCACTGACTATAAAGAAATTTGATGGAGGCAACTTCCTGCTGCCAGCCATCCAAGAATGAGATAAAGTCCTCGGAGTGATCCCAAGATGGGTGTCTAGGTTAAACTTGCACCTGTTTATAAAAGATTATCTATGCGGAGACTGGAAGAAGGGAAACAAAACCCGTGTACTACTCTCAAGAATACTTTGTTGTTTTACTTTCTAGTTACCACAAAGAAGTGGTAGAAGTAGAATGATTTACTTCACCGGGCACTATGCCTGTTTCCCAGACAAGGGAAGAAATGCATCTGAGGGATATTCATTTGCAAATTTTTTTTTGATAGCACATTGTACGGTTTGATATTTCCCATGCACCCATTACAGAAGGAGTGCAAAACGTTCTCTCAGGAAATGTATGGAAGTTCCTGTATCACTGTGTGAATTCAGAACTTCCACGTGCTAGAAGCCAAAAATGTATGCTTTGCCTACTGCTCTCAGCTACATGCACAGCTTTGAATGGGAACAGGGAAAAAAGAAAAGAGATTCCTCTGTAGATTAATACTTTTACGTTACCTATAGCCAGTGGTGAATTTAAACAGTTTCCATCACTAGCTGACAGTTTACTCTAAGTGATCAAAATTCAGAGGCTTTAATGCAAGTATTACGAGAAGAATGTTCCATGCAGTTGCTAAACAACTGTACTGTTTTGCGGGCTCTAGCTTTAAGTGCTAAATTATCTTCAAAGAAATATTTATTTTAGAAACTTCTGTGCAGAATAGCTTGCCTTTAAGAAATAAATACCTTTTAAGCCAAAGAGCTGTTTGGATATTCCAGTTATCAAGAAACATCTTGAAACTTGTGGAAGACTGTAAAACAAAACAAAACCAGTTATTTCAGTAATTGTGAAACGTTACAAAATATTCCAGAATTCTGGCATATAAACTGCTCAAAAAGTATTTTGAGATTAACTGAATAAGGAATTTACTCAACTATTTATAAGCACAAAATATTTTGGAAATCAACTGACAAGTAAAACATATTCAAAGCAGATTCTATTTTCTATTCTTCCCTAAGGGTGTGAACTTGTCATTTCTGATTTAAAACATAATCACTATCTTGATAAACAAAATGCTTAGAAAACGTTAATGAAATTGCAATTAAATACATACATGGGCAGGTATTTTATTTAAAAGAGCAATGAACAAACCTCTATTTGCTGGATTCTCAGATTTGATATTAGGTCCCAACGTGTAACTCCATTTTTGTCATAGCCTCTAAAACCAAACCCTGCTGCATTATTAATTGCATCTGCTGCAATGGGACAAAAAGAAACAAAGGAATTATAAACTGCCTGTATTACAAATATTGTGCAGTACACAGCATGGAGCTTGTTCAAAATATTTGTGACATTTCAAAGGCTATGCACAGATTTTTAAATACTAAGGATCACTGCATTAGATGCTTGAACAAACAGAAAACAATCCAAGCAACATACTTGCTTTCAATTAAAAAGACTTGTACTGAAGCAAAAGAATGGGTGGCATTGCTATCTGCCTCCCACTACAGATGCCTCCCTCTCTTATACAGCCTACTTTGATCTGCTTGAGCAATTTGACAGAAAAACAAACTCAATGAGATGCATCAAGACTATGAAACAGGGGCTGGTTGCGATGACTTGAGACAGCAGCTCAACTCTCAGGTACATGCCTTCAATGTTTGTTATGCAGCAGTAGTGATGGGTAAAGCCCAACGATAAACCTGCACGATTCCGTTAGGTGCACATTCACAGCACCCACCACATGTAACCAGTGAAGACCTAATAGAAGTACACAGCAATTTACTAAGCAGTGCACAATTTGTCAGACTTCCACTGATGGCACAAGGCTGCTGTTTACATCCCACTTCTGAATGTTTACAATGCACATCAAAGCTCAAATACTTCAAAACAAACAATATTCTTCTGCAGGAAAGCAGCTACCATCATGTGGATTGTGCAGGGAAAAGCAAGAGGTCTCACCCTGAACACCGCCTCTCACTTTCAGTACTCACCTCAGGCTCTGCTTTGTCAGCTCAGCCACTAAAGCTTCCTCAGCTGAACTTCTCAAATTAGGATGGCCACTTACATGTAGGCTGGAGCCCTTCCCAAATATTGCCTCTGCTGAGCCAGGCATCGGGTGCATGCACCCAACCACCATAACCACGGGGCACTTGGCTACACCAATGACCATGGGGAGGAGAATGCCCATTGCTCTCACAATTCAAAGTAATCCTAAGGAATTGGAAGCAATGTAGCCAAAAGGCTCTGCAGCAGCAATACAGATCAAGTCCTCCAGTTACAGGACATTAGCCCTCTGTGTGAGCTCACAACTCTTCCAAAGCACTCTAATCAGATTGTCCCTTGCTTTTTAAATTACAACTAGCAAGGCAAGAAAAAATCCTCAACTTTTATTACTATATTAAAAAGAATTTATTTTACATAATAGTGATATGTAAGTGAAATTCATCAATTCATTTTCCTTTCTTCTCAACAGCTTTTTCAAGGTACTAATCCAACATACTCAGAAAATAAAAGATGTGATTGATCCAAACACTCAAACAGTTCCTTTCCTGAAGTCGAGTTTCTTCAACTATTCACAGGACTTGAAGAGGCTGACTTGAAGATGGCTGATTTGATTTAATACAGGGTAATTTATAATATTTTTTCCCTCATCAACAACAATTTTAAAAGATATCTATCTGGTATAACTGATGTCACCTGCAAACATTAGACAACAATTTTACGCTGTTAGAAATAGCTGAATACATGAACTCCACAATCCCTTGCTAGCTAGAGCACAAAGACTACAGCTAGAGTAGTCATTTTATTAACTAGCATTTAGTAAGTATTCAGTTTATTAACAGATCTTTTTTCTTAAGTGCAAAGAATAGCAACGTGCAACTCAGAAGTATACCATCCAATAAAAACGTTAAGGGCTCTGCACATTCAACTCACACCATTATAAGTTTAGATGAAGGAGAAAGTTGAAAAAAGTTACTTAGCAAACCAAAAGTACAGAATTGATATGGTGTATTTTTGCAGTAGTTTACCAAAAGAATGCTAACACTACACTGCTAGCAAACAGAAGTAGAAATCTATCTGAAGAATGACAGAGGGGGAAAGAAGAAAATTATTCATTTTTCAGCTGACTCCTGCTTTTGACAGATGATGATACTGGTGCGTAAGACCATAATATTCAAAAATATTTCATTCCACAACAAGCCCCAGAATTACTATATCCAGGCGTGCTGAAAGCACTTCATTCATTGACCGGGAATGAAACCAGCAGCTGTAAATGAGTCATGCTGCTCTGCTACACTGAGCCTTTCTTTATTGCATTGTTTCCCACAGATTTTCTCTCCAAAGACTTATGAAACAAATATGTAAAACTGAAGAGGAGGAGGAAACCAACGAAATCTGTTTTGTGAGACACATCCAATATGCCAACTTATATAAATACAGCATTGTTTTTCTTTTTTTTTGTTTGTTTTGTTTTTATTTTAAATAACATGATATGAAAAGCAAAACATAGTTTAAACTGTATCATCTATTCAGTGTCTTAGATCAGTGACTATGGGTGTCCTGTCATTTGTCAACTAGAATTTTTAGCAAGCAAAGACTAAAAATGAAGTGTCATCCATCAAATTCTGGAAAAACCACTGCGAACACTACCTACTATTAACAACACTACTACACATCTGAATTTCAATATACTCGTTTTCCCTTCATGCTTGAAAAAAACATCAAGCAAATTACTGCTAACGAACCAGAGAAAGAGGCTAAGAATAACTTCTCAGACATGCTGAAGGCAAAGAATCAAAACAAAAAAAAAAAAACCATAAAAGCACCCCCAAGGACTGTACATCAAACTAGTTCCATAATTTTTAAAAAGCAAAAACACACATTGCTCATTAAAACACTGTCACTCTCCAAAAACCCTCATGTTTCACTCAGATTTGTTCAGTAGACCATGATCTCATTTGCAATACTGTCACAACGTTGTGCTTAGTTTTATGATAGGTTTTGTTTCACAAAGAAAAGACATCATTCAATACATTTGACAATCCCTTGTAATACTTAAATATAATAATGTTTGCCTAAGGCCTCAAGAGGGCACTGTCACTTTTTAATAGATACTTAGCATGCAGCTTCTCAAATGAAACTCAATACATATAGCTGTGGGGTTTTTTTTCTGTACTTACCTAAAGTCCATGCAAAATAATATTTGGGTCTGGCAGCCATAAGAGACACGTATAGGTAGAAAAACCTTACAGGCCATGATGCTGTAGCTCTGAAGTTCTCATCAATGTTGTATTCCACAGGCAAAGTTTTTGTAATAGTCATGTGAAAGAGTAAGGAGAGTCCGCAGATTAAGAGTTTCTGTGCCACAGCTATCTGAAAAGTTTAAGATAAGAGACTTTGTAAGCTTTGTTTTTTGTTAGTCTAATGGAAACAAGGGCAAGTTATAATTCTCCTTCCCTAAACAGATGTGTATATACATCAATTTTTCAGTAATATTTACTACCAAATTTAAAATAGATGGTAACAATTTATAGAGGTTCATGAAATATCCTTATCTTGATTACACTGTGAGCAGCACATCTTCTGGCAAACAGAAAAACAAATTCAACCACACCGAGCCCCTACAAGGCCCTTTCAATAAGGGGAAGATCTTCTGCAACACCAGTTTCTATTCCATTGTCAAATTACCTAACCAAGTAAGATGCTAAGACATCGCAACACAAAGAATATAACCTAGCACAGAATGAGATGAGTACAATTATTGCAGAGATTCCAGAAATAATGGCAAAATTTTAGTGCATTTTTGGTAATCTTTGGCGTAATACAGGTGTTCAATTGCTGCCCAACTCAATGGATCAATCATCTCTGTTGGATTATTACAATATCTAAACCAGTAAAATAAAGAAATAATTTATGAATTTACAACCAAAATGCCTCAGTACTACAAAGATCTGTTTTCCCAACTAGAATTATCAAGCTATAAGGAGGCAAATAATACGCTCACAGACATGTTAAAAATAAGTTCTTCAGCTAGAATCTGGACTCAAATTACCCCAAAATTCAGATTTGCTGTAACCACCACAGTAAATAGTATGCTATTTTTAGGAAACCAGTATTTCTAAGTTTCTGTTATAAAATGCAGAACACTAATGTATGACATTCACTGCTTTGAGTAGTTAGGATCATCCATATTCCAAGGGTGGACAGCACGGTCTGTGCAAATGCCTAAAGGAACACACTAACCAAGCACTTCTAGATGAGAAGTTTGAGAGCTTGAGCATTTAAAAGTAATTAGCAAATTTTTGTTGTAAGCAAACTCAGTATTTAAATTTAAATATTACAATTTTAATTTATGTTATTATTCTATCAACACTAAACTTGGCAGGAAAACAATCAACACAGCTATTTTTCTTTGAAGCATTGGAACAAAAAGATAACCAAAAGCCTTTTTCTGCCCATCCTGCTTCCAGTACACCTACCCAAACCTTTAAGGTCCTAGTTCAATTCGAGTGCAGCTACACGCACCTAGCTCCAAAATAAAGAATAGCTCAGTTCCATAATGCAGAATACAGCATTAAGTGCCCAACTGAAACCATGTTTCTGCAAGATGCACAGTATCAAAGATTCCCTCAGTCACACAGGTGCATGAGGTGGTACAGCCTGATCAAAAAATCTGGAAAAGCTGGAAAATGGTAACTGCTAACTTTAGAGACTGCATGTATTTCATGCGGATCGCCAGAGAGGATTAGAAAACCCAGCCAGTTAAACAAACCAGCTGGATAATTCAGGAGGCAACTACCTATCAACAGCTAAAGCGGGGTTTTAGTTATTTTTTTCTACTTGTTTTCTAATAATCTTCTTTTCACTATTTTACTCTATTACGAGAGTTCAAAGTAGAAAGCATTAGCTTTCTAAACGTGTTCCTTTGTTTTTCTAGCAACTATTAATCCATCTCCTTCTTTGCAAGAGCAAAGAGAAAGTTCAGCTGGCATAACTTCTTATCTTCAGGAATTTATATAGAAACAAATGTTGCTCAGTTGTTACTAACACTAATCAATCTTTGATTTTGGTAGGCAATATCTAATACTTTAAAAAAGCTGGCTATTCGTAAATACAAAAAAGTATCAATCCTAAACAACAAAGACAAGTTGCAAAGACTTAACTTCAAAGAAATTTTCAATGAAATTCATCTTAAGAAAAAACAATGAGCTCACACAGCTGTACTTTTACAAAATAAACTCTGCAGTTTTCAATCTGTAGTTGCAGAACTCCTATGTACTGTAGGAGGAAGGTGTTTTTATTTAAATGATGCATTTCTACATTTTTTTTTAGCAGCAACATTTAATTACAGGGACGAGTATAATAATATCCAGACACAACATGACATATTATTTAATTTTGCTGTTGTTGTTTTGGGGTTTTAAATACTACTTCACTCTATCCTTTTAAGTCCCAGAACCCCAATCAAGCATGCTGACACCACTCATGGGGATCAGTACAGGTGTATTAAAGTTCTTCGCAAACAAGGATGGAGATATCTCCTGACCCTACAAAGACTGGGAGCTGCGGTTTCAGGACTGGTTGAAGCAGAGTTTCTGAAGAACAATCCAAGCACAGGCTGCAATGCAAAGAAGCAGTCCTTTCTTTTTTCCTCACCTTAGCTGCAAGTTTTTCCTTCTGGTGAGTCAGATTAGGGAAGCAAATGAGGTGAAATGGTAGCCTTTGCAGGTTTTGACTTTTTTTTTTTTGACAAGCTAGCTTTAGATGGGATCAAATGATGCGAATCAGATCACCATGCCATGGAATGCACATTAGCATTTATATGATAAGCAAATGACTCGGAAGCCCCAAGTTGATACTTGGGTTGGCCTCAATAGATTACAAAATTACAGCCTGAGACTTGTTTAGCATACTCAAGTTGTGAATAAATTTACACAGAAACAGAAGCCCTCACCTGACACCACAGTAATCTATTGTTCAATTACCCATATAAATGCATTCGGTAAAGCATTGATTCACATCATTTTACTTAATCAACTAGGCTATTGATATTAACTTGTTTGCCAAGGCATAAATGGGTAATAACTGGATTTCACGTTCATAGGAGGATTGGTTGGTCTTTATACGGATGAAATAACTACTCTAAAAAAGTTTGAAGTTCATTTCATTCACTCTTCAACGTTTTCAATGCATCAAGTTGAAAAGTAAAACCTGTTTATTGTGGAATAACTCAAAAAGTGCACTCCAAAATAATTGTTTTGTTAATGAATTAAAAGAACATCAGCTGCAGGATATCTTTCACCTCATGTGAAGTAGAATATACAATTTACAACAAAAAGGTAGAAGGGCCTGCCTCATTAAGTTTTGATGAATAAAAATTGAGCATACCTGTATAAAAATATCAAATATGATTAACACCGAGAAGGGAAAAAGATATTTAAGGTAGAAAACAGTGCCAGGAGAAAAACAAATGTGCATAAATCAGATGGCAATGCAAGCAGGTTGAAAGCTGGATTCCTAATCAGTGAAAGGAGTTCCAGAACAGCTTTCTAATTGAGGCAATAAACACTCACTGAGCTCCAGATTATACAAATATATCGCTGTATGAACAATATAATGTATATAAAATACATATAAAAGGTAGAAAAGGATCTTCTAAGTTTATTTGAATATTTTTTGTTGTTGTTCTTGGCTGATAAACAATAAGGAGCTCAATATAATATTGAAGTATGTTAAAGCGTATCATTTTGTGGAGGATAGCACCTCAATTAAAAATTACAGGTAATTAAGCAAGAACTTTATAACTTGTAGGAAGAGTCTGCATAATATGCAAGAAAGCAGATATCTGCTGACAGGCATCTTGAATTTTAAGGGTAGCCATAATAAAAAGAAACTTACAAAGACAGATATTAATTTCTGAGAGTTGACACCACTTTGAGCACCAACAATTGATAGCTTGCAAGAAGGCACAATAGGAGGGATATAAGAAATAAGTTTTAATATGCTGACTTGATTCATTTAACATGCAATGAGCACAGCAAATATACTAAACCAAGTTAATATCATGCAGTCAACACACAGTATAGAGGAGGAGGCTGCCATGAACTACTTTTGTTATATAAATTATAATTAACAAGAAATGAAGCTTATACTATTATACTCAACTCAGCTGAAGGATTTTTTTTCATTTACTATATTAACATTTGCTGATCCCCTTTATATTTCATTTTTTGAGTTACCTAACAATTTATTCTTCTTGAAATAATTAAGTAACAAGGAACACATTTAAAATATTAACATGAAGTTAATGGGCTGTAAGCATTCTTCTAGAACAAAACAATGAATACTTTAATTGATGCGGCAAATGCAGTAAACAAATTATATCATCCATATTTCTCCAAAAGCACACAATACTCTCTGGTGTTATAAAATGCAGCCAGATTTCTCTAACACCAGTCAGGAGATGAAGTATCAACAGCATAGACAGCTTCTCTTTATTTTTTATGTCAAAAGCTAATGCAGCATAAATCGCAAAAAATGTCAAGCACTTTAAGAGCAATACATTTTAAAGAAAACTGCTTACCTGAAAGAAGAATATGTTATAGGTTTATGCTTTTATTTTTATTGACTTTGTTCAAATCACTAGCAAGATTATGTGGTAAAAAGCTATGAAGACCTACCAAGCACTCAGTAGATGAATGTCCAGAAGTAGTGATATTGACAGATCTGGTTAGTTCCATTTATTTGCAATAAATTTACTACACAATATTTTTCTCCAGACATAGGATTTTAGTACATAAGATGTGATGCATCTGTTGAGCCAAGAGGACGTTTAAAAACAAGAGTGCAACTTTGCCAATACAACATATCAATGCAGTCTACGGACAGACTGTGAAGTGCCCATCGATGCAGGGAAGTCTCATTTGTCCTCCTCCCTTCTTGACTACTTGCTCAACAGCACATTTTTATGACCTTAGGTACTTTGTCAACATGTAAAACAGTTTCAAATATTATCATCCTCCAACCACTGGTTTACATTCCTGTGGTGCAAGTTACTACAACCACACGAGGCTCGTAGAACAGAATGTGCAAAAAATCATCACCCACATTCAAAGGATGGAAGTGGATAGACATCCACTTAATTCCTTGGATTAAAATAGAAAAGTAACAAGCTTTGGGAGCTTTTGATTTTAACTGCAACCATAAAATCTCTCTGGTAAAGAAAGAGTATGATCAAGAGAGAAAGTGTGGTCAACTGGACTTTCTTCTGTACAGATGTGTTCTCTTTTCCAACAAAAGAACAAAGAGAAAAGAAATAGACTGTATGGATGACAAGCCATACAGTTACTTTTTTTTTTAATCTGAAGGTGTAGTAAAAGATGGACTGTCCATTACAGTATGCATCTGTTTTAGATGAATTTGTAAACTCTCCACAGCATTATTGCTAGTCCATCTTTTACTACACCTTCAGATAAAAAATACATCCATCCTTAGTATATCTCTAGAAAAATAAAAGCAAAAAAGAACTATTTTGATCAGTATTTTTTAACTTAATGCATATGAACGTTTTCTACTTGCTGCATGCAGACATTAAAAAAGAGTAGCATTCAAGAATTTTCACTGAACTTTGCTGGAACTGTTAAGATGTGCAGTTCGTCCTTACCAGGACACTTTTGTACACGGTATATGCTTTGAAGAAAAAAGATACATTAACTGCTTCGTCAAAAGATGGCTTTTTACCATATAAGCTTGGTAGGAAGCACCAATTTCATTTGCTTTTGTCCACAAGATCCAGACTGGAAACCATGGAGAAAACCTGCCCTAAAGAATAAGTATTTAACTTTTGGAACAGAGAACTGTACTGTTGATGAATGAACTCCAGATACAGCTCAGAAGTTATGCCTGTAAATGAACAGTGCAAATCAAGCTTTTCATGCAATGATTACATCAGCATCGGCACTGCAAGAGTCATACATCTTACATTTGGAGAAGGATCCGTTTGTTCATATTTTGTATCTTCCTTCCCATTTGCTTCAGACTGTTGCAGTTGGTACGATCTGCCTTCAATGAAATTAATATAGTCTTTGTAAGAGCATAACGGGCCTGCCAGGATACCCATGAAATTACAGTTGTAACTTAAATACTCCAGTAGACTTGGCATGCGTCTGTAATTCAAAGACAAGCAGCTCGTGAGATGGCATGTGTGTTTCCACAAAATTTCCACAGTAGGAGAAGTCATACTGCATGTCATTGCTCACTCTCATTGCAACAAGAACGAAACGCAGAAAAGCACTTCATGTGTATTTTGCAATCACAACTTAAAACATTCTAAACACAGCATTGCTTTCCAATCTGTACTGAGCATTTTCAGACTCATGTCTTTAACTCTGGTGACTTTCTCCTTGCCCTGAGGAGGCATTTGACTGAAGTTGAGACTGGGGAAGGAGAAGGAAGGGTGTTCCCTAGGTGTTCAATTGTTTCTGTTTTCTTTTTTCCCCTCAATAACTGAATCAGTAAACAAAGGTGTGTGTTAACTGACGATAAATTAAGTTAAGCAGAATTCCTCAAGTCAAGACTGTTTTGCCCAGGACAACATATTATTTTCAAGTCTCCTGAATAAAGAAAGGAGAAAATGTAAGTTAAATGCTGAAAAACAGAAATTAGACAAATATGTTCCTTCACCAACTACTTTATATGTGTACTAAATGTTAACTAGTCTCCTATCTGATCCGGCATTAATTTGCATATAATGCATAGAACTTTGTTTTTATACTTAAGAAAAACATTCCATTTCAAGTGGTATTTTCCAGGAGAATAAATGCGTGTAATTAAGTTACAAATATACAAAGCATGGACCTGTTTTAGATGAGTTTGTAAATTCTCCATCTTGAACATGAACTGCAGCGATTTCATAAAGCATCAATAAACACACAAACCACTGGCTTCTCCCTGCCCCTAAAACTAAACTCTCAGATCACAGAAAGCCTACCTTACTGCCAAGCATCTTTGTGATGGTGTCAAATCTTCATTTTTTCGAAACATTCCTAGGGAAGAGCACAGGGAAAAGGAAAAATAAAGAAAAGGTAGAATACCACAAATTAATTATCAGTGTCTTTAATCAGTAGAGCAAACCTCATGCTACAATGTATTTTTTTAACGTCCTCAAGTACTTTCAGAGAAATTATAACACGTATAACCGCTGAAATTGGATTGAACATTTCTTACCATTGACAAAATTACAAAATTTCATATTCTCAGTTACATCCAACAGTGCCTAAACCTGAAACCACACAGATTTCAGGGAAGTGTTAAAAAGTCTTGTAATAAGTTTTGAAAAATACAGTTCCCTTACATTTTTAAGATTTCAAAATGTACAGGTTTCAAAACCTTTTACTACCAGTCAGGGAAGGCGAACTTCAAACCCCATTAACCCAGCAGTAACCCAGGGACACCGCACTAGCCACACGCCTTTGATGTGTATATGAACACAGTCCAAGCCAGATTTATGTTACCCAAGACGCAATGCAGACCTAAAAACCACCATCATGCTGCAAGTAAAGATTATAAACAAGGTCCAGTGAAGCAGACAGGACAGTAAAGGGTGCCTGAGTCTTTTCCATGAGCCCTAACCAGAAGCCCTAACCCCTGCCAGCAGAAGGGGGCAGGCCAAGCCTAAATTCAGCAGCAAGGCCTAAGACACATTCCTGTCATACCCCGCCCTTTCTGAAATGCTGGTGGCCTACTCCTGAAAAACAAGTTTCTGAATTCATGTTGCTGTAAAAGAGAAAGGTCAACAATATAACCTTCAACGCTTTAAATAATTATAAAATACGTTAATCTGAGGGCAGGGCGCAGAACAAGCCGAGCTCCCTCCTTCCAACAGGCCTGGCTGCTTCAGCTCCTCCTGCAGGCTCGCCTCCAGCCCGGACCCTTGTGGGGGCATCCGTTCTGTGCTGTTCACATCTGCAAGCTTCCTTTGTGACTGCAGACACTCGAAAATTTATTTTCTAAAGCATCGCTTCCTAAGGGAAATTAAGCTTGTGGAATCCCACTTCAATTATCTTCCTCTCTAGCAGTTCCTAAACCCAAAAGCGAATTTCCAATCAAGTTTAATGAAAGAGTAGAGGTAATATGGATATGAAATTCTAATGTGTTTTATAAAAATAGGTGATTATATAGATAATATAGAAGGAAAAGATCCTCCTCCGCTCACAGACAGATTGCCTTCAAGGCCTGCCCCTTGATGCCAGTAAATCCATGAACAGGAGCCTTTATATTTGATGTAAGCTTACATAAGGAAAGTCTCAACTGGAGTCTTTCTCTATATATATATTAAAAAACTATATATATATACACTATATATATATGCAGGATATCAAAATCAGTAAAGTTTGAGACAAGAAAAAGAGGGGGGAATCAAAACTTGTTTAATTCTATGACTCATGGCAATACTTGTTATCTAAAGAGAAGGTACCTGTTGTCTTCGTGTGACTCTAGGAACTGTGACCTATAGACACTTAGGACTTAAAAACTGCACTCTTAGTCTTCAAAGCTGAGATAATAGAGAGGGCTTAACAAACTGGCGTCTCCTACAACCTGAAAAAGTGCCTTCTTCATTCCTGATCCTCCCCATTCATTCATACTCAAGGGAAAAATAAAAAAAAAAATAATGTTAGCACAGTCCCTAATTCCACACAGGCACTTTCTCTTCCCCGCAATTACAGTATCACATCTCCTTAATACTACAGCAAAGATTTCTATGCTGATAAACTGCACTGAACAAAAACGTGGGAGAAGCTTCTTGAAAGGTCCTTTAACCTTTAAGGTCTCAGGTACTGAATCCTGGAATTCAGCACAATCTAAAAAAGAAATTCAACACAGAGACTCATGTAGGATGTGGATCACAAGACATGAACCGTATAGGGAAGAAGCTTGTACAGAGACTTACAAGCCCTTACAAAACAGCCCAGAGCAGGATCCTCCCTAGCGGCTGTATCCCACGTGGATACCTTCTTCTCTGAGTAAGAAGGAGGAAGCAGTGACCACGTGTGTCCAAATTAACTTGCCCAAAGCCAGACTAACCACTAAAGAAGGGTAATTAGCCAAACAAAAGATTTCACACCATTTACATGTTATGAAAAATGAGGGGAAAAAAGCTGAAATAGAATAATCTAACCACTGAAATATGCCCTTTAGGGCATATTTATATACAATATATAATTTTGGAGGGGTAAAGAGCTGGCATATTTAAAATGAGTTTGAGTACACTTATGTATGTATATGAGGATTTACTTTCCACCTACATAAGCTGGCAGGCGATACACCTGCTGTCTCAAACCTGTACAGTGTACAAGTAAGCCTCCTTGTAGTCTTCACCTCCCTGTCTCACTAACATTTCACTCCATCCATCAGCTTCGTGGAGGTCAGTGGCTTTCCCCATGAGCTTTTTTTAATGTCTTTTCAGTGCCTGTGTCACGCTCTCAAAAGCTTTGAGGAAGCTGCTGTTAACACTTTTTAATTGACAGAAAAGGGCATAAGGTGCTTTTAAAATCATAGAACAGCCCAGGCTGGAAGGGACCTTGAAAGACCATCAAACCCAACCTTATCTAACACAAGCTAAATGCATACAAGTTCTTTCAATATTTCCAAGGCAGTGTATCTGCCCATGGGGTCAGAGGCCTCAAATCATAGCTGTTCCCGCACACAAGAGATAAAGAAACCCCATTTTATCAGCATGCCACTGCCAGGGAATTCATGAAGTTTTCTAACTTTTCTCTGGGGTTTGTGAGAAGTATTTTCTCCTGTCCTAAAGCACCAAACTACTGCAATGGCTGCATCTTTCAGTTGCTACCAAATCACACAGTGGGGATTTGAGAGTATACGTTTTATTGAACATCTGTTAGAACGGAGAAATGATTTGGCCACTCAGCAACTGTAACTCAGTTTTCTCATCTGTAAAGTAAGAAACAAGCCTACATTCCTTCCTTGGTGAAAGAATTTTGTAAATCACCCCTAGCAAAATTTATCCCCATTGGTCTAAATCATAAGGAAGCTGCACCTGTTCATTCCTCCTCAGGAGATCACATCCTAAAGGTAGCAAAATCAACATCTTTAGGTACATGCCAACATCCTTCCCTCCCAATAGGCTTTATTAAAGCTTGTTTTTGACTACTACCATGCATCCTCACAATTACAATACAACGTTATCATCATATCCTGGCATTACCCCAGCTTTGTAGTTAAGCTGCTTGATTATATCCACCTTTACATTTGCTTGAAAATCTGGCTATTCAATAACTCATTAATAATGCTTAAACATGAGATTATATTACATTAATAATACTTAAACATGGAGATCCTATCACAAGCCTCGTTGTAACTACAGCAAATTTTAATTTGAGGTTCTGAAATGGATCACCAGCTGAGCTCAAATGCATGCTGCTATTGAAACGTTTTAAGACCTGAAGAAGACACAGACATTCAATAACAGTTTTAGTTGTTACTAGCACAATGGAAGCAAACAGACAAAGATGCCAGCTGAATAAAATTGCACAGAAACTTAAAAAAAAAAAAAAGAAAGAAAAATCAGAAATTTTGAAATCCAGAAAGCCACACCAGCAAACATAGGCTGAAAACAACACTTAAAGACTTAGGGGTGGAGAAATACAATATAACCCTTTAAACACATTAATAATGTGTAAGGTAGTGAATGTGATTTGGTAACTCCAATAATGGCCATGTTGTCACTAACACAAGAGGGAACACTAAAAAAAAAAAGACATACAAAAATAAAGATCAACAGACAATTGACAACAAAAGCAATTCCTAGACTTGTGAAGAAAGTATCATAACTAAAAAAAAGCAAAAACCAAAACCAAACCAGACAAACAAACAAAAACACACCACACCATTTCTACTGAATATGGTAAGTATTTGCCTTTGAGGGAAGTAAAAGGTAAAGCGTCAATTAACTGAAAATAAAGGTGGAATGTTTTGATCAACTACAGCAAGAAACATTCCTCAATACTTTTGACAGCATTACGTTATTTGAGAAACCACTACTATTAACAAGACAGCAGGTACTGCAGTTTGGATAGGACTACTCATTACCTGCCAACCAAGAAGGAATTTACCTTTTTTTCTTTTAAATTATATTGCTTAAAAACATTCCAAGTGTATGGTGCACTGCTACGACTGTATGAAGCTGGTAGCAATAGATAATCAAGACCACTGCCAACTAACATGGTGTTTGCATTTAAGTTTCTCCAACTTTAGGCTTGTTTCTTTTTCCTTATCTGTTTTTTTCCATTTTTCCATGTGTTCTTTCTATCCATTAAAATCTTCCTCCCAGGGGCCATATGGGACAGAGACATAATTTTCTGGGGAAAGTAACTCTAATGGCCAATTTGGAAATCTTACAACCCTATAACAGTACAATAGTAATATGAGCACAAAACAATCCAGCCATTGTCCTCATATGCTGCTGTTGAAGTGAAGTAAATGTAGGGAGATCAAAAAAAAAAATATTGGTGTACAATTATCATATAACTATATTTTGCCAAATCATGATTCAGAGGAAAAGGCAGAAGCTAAAAACAAAACAAACAAACAGAAATCAGCCCTTTAGAGTACACTGAATATGCAACTCATCTCCTTCTAGCTCTCACAGTAAATGCAGTGCCTTATCAGATCAGCATCAATGTCTATTCTACTGCTTTTAAAAATGGAGGGCGCCAGATACATCATCATAATTAGAAAAAAGCAAGCAGTGTTCCAGGAACAGCACATTTAAGCACCGACAACTACAGAGCTGAAAACCAAGACATGAGGGATGGCAGAAGGGCGCATACAGGACAGGAAAGTTTATTTTTTTGTGGTCAGAAAGCATATGAGAGATAAGCCCCCGGGAACAAAGAAGAAGCTGACAGAAGAGCGTTATGGTTCTGGTTTCCTACCTTTGTCTAAACACATTTTTCTGACTAATGCAACATGGAAATATGGAGAAATAATTTGGAAGAATTACACTTTTTCTTAGTAGATGAGTATTACATTTAAGAAGTTACTACTTTTCCTGTTTATGTATTATTTAATTTAAGTTAAAGAAAAGAAATAAGAATGAGGTTGGAAGAAGCTGTGACCATTTTGCCCCTTTTAAGTAGCAAATATCAAGTCTAATGTTCTCTGTTTTTGCTGACTGAATCTCTTGCTGATTTAAAAATAAGTATGTCGTGAGCTCCAGAACTTCCTTGGGTAATGAATATAACTGATGAAGAGACTCTTTGTTTAAGATTCATTAAGCACTAGAGTTAAAAACAAGCTGTCAAAGTCCATACAGATTAGTGAGATTAGATTTTGATACGGGTACTTCCTGTAAAGATCCCCCAGCTCATACGGAATTGCAGAAAATGAGTGAGGCTCATGTGCTGGTGAGTGCATTATAAGCAAAAAACGCAGAACTCTGTATGTAACTCATCACAAGTTACAGGAGTTAAGCAGTCACAGTATCTTTCTTCTCTTCTGCTCAACTTTTGGTACCTTATAATTGCAAAGGCTTCTCTATTTGACACTATCTTCTAGCTAGGAATTTCGCATGCACATTTTTAGCCTTTCTAAACCAGCTGCAGACTATCGTCGTGCTTCTGGAACGTCTGCAATGCACCTTTGCTTCTCAAAAATATGCCAGTTTTAAATTTGGTGAAAAAAGGTACTTCAAACAGAATCTGAAGTACAAAAAGTTCCTTTTTCTCCCTAACTCTGTCATTAGCCTAACAAATCTGTACCTTATATCTATATTAATACACAAATCTAAATCTTGCCATAAAGAATGAATATGGACACAAGCAGTCTCCAAATAATGTGAATACTTCTGCCTTTAAAATGTACATGTGTGATGCCAAAAATAATCTGCAAGAACTTAACATACTGACTATTCATTTTTGGCAGTGCTCACTTAAGTAGCAAGAACCTGTATGAAGGCAAGAACTATCAAGGGCTTAAGTTCAAAACATAAATCAAAGTACACCAAAGGCATAGTCTAAGTTTATGCGGGTATAAATTTGTGATCCAAATAACCTTCTGAAAAGAATCATAGAATCATTAAGTTTGGAAAAGACATTCAAGATCATCTGGTCCAACCATCCCCCTACTACCAATGTCGCCCATTAAACCATGTCCCTAAGGCACCACGTCCAACCTCTCCTTGAACACCTCCAGGGACGGTGACTCCACTACAAAGCAAACTTAAATTATTCCTATGTAATTTGCATAGAATTGTCTCATTGTCATAAAAAAAAGTCCACAGTAAGTACGCAGGGTTCTAACAGTTAAAGGAGTTGCCACTGTTTATGTACAGAAGTACTAGAGTTCGACTTGGAATCAAGGACATCCACCAAGACTAGAAAGACTCATTAGCATGCAATGTGGGTGAGTGAACTTTGTGATTACATCCGGTTCTTTCCAGGACCTTCATATGTAATACCAAAACCAGCTGAACACAATGAATAGGCTGCCAGGAAAAGATCAGGTCCAGAAGACTTGCCTTTACCACAAAACCAACTGTTTTCATTGATTTCTCTTGATGGATCCCTTATAAGTTGTGTAAATTCTCTGGGGTTAAAGATCATTGTTTTAATACAATCTCATTTTCCCTTGTATATCTTTTCTTGGCATCTCCTGACGTCAGACTCATAGTTGCTCCTGAATTTATACTGGTCTCACCAACTTCTGAAAGTCATGCTCACACTGTGCTTCTAGCAGCTGTCCTTCTCCAGCTCAGCTCAAGAGCTCTGCTAAACTGCAAATGCAACCAGAGAGAAAGCTTTCCAATACTTTATCAGCTACTCCCCAGAGGCTGACAAAAAATCTGGAGGATCTCTGATGTGGGGGCAGCAATGAAAAAAATTCAAGATTGATGCTCAGAATTCAATGACACCCCCAAGAAATTCAGACAGAAAATAACCTGGATTTACTAGGAAACTACAAATTGTCTGTATTAAGTAGGAAAAAAATCTAGCATAGTCTGTGATGAAAGTTAAGAATAGAGCTGACTAAATGAAATATTTTTTTCAAGACTACCAGAAACACCCACATGCTTGTCTCATACACCAACTCCACTACTTGTGTATGATGTCAGCAAGTCTAGAATAGCTCTTTCCCCTAGCAAAATAATAGTAGGAGGAAGCATTTATCTTTGATACTAGAATTCTTACTTCCTTAGAGTAAGTTGTTTCCTCTAATCTGCATACTCTGTGCTCAAATTGATTATAGCTTGCAAAACTAATACCGTATATGTTTCCTCTGGAAGTTAGACATCAGCTTTTTGACCAATTAGACATGTCTAGCATTATTCATTCATTTTCATTCATTCAAGAATTCATACAGGAAGTGTTTTCCAGGCTTTTCATCTTTATGAATGTTGTTGCCTACAGGCTTCTCTAGGCAGTGTCTTATGAGAAAGGAAAAAACGCAAGAACAGCACTAAAGCTTGTACACATGAGACAAAAAATATATTGAACTCCAAATATAATGTTACTAAAGACTTCTCAGAAAAACAGGTGGCTTGATCCAGGTGTCTGGAGCCACATACCCAAATCTTCAGGTGACAGCTGAAGTTTCAAGAAATTCAAGCTGATTAGATAGGTTCACTGGATACTTTCAAACTAAGAGAAAGACAATTACTCTTTTGAATTTAAAAGTGACTAAATACCTAGATACCCTACCCTTGAAACAAACATTAGAATCCATTTTTGTCACAACTAGGGCTCATTCATCTGCTGGAAAAACTTGGTAGGAGAAAAGACATAAAAGCAATTATATAATCTCCCTGTTTGCACTTTCACACATTAGCAGTGAGTGCAGCTATGACAATAAACTACGTGAAATGTATATAAAGTTTCATACACATCGGTATACATATCACAAATTAGGAAGAGATCAACTGTTAGCATTTTAAGACAAGAGGTGCTCAACAACAGAGATCACAGGTACCACAAACCTCTCAACTACAGTAATGTCTGAATTGGGAAATTATTTCCAAATTATTTCTCAGGATCTATACACCGGCACAAAAAAATGTCAGTGGTATTTGACCCCCAAAACATCACTCATCTCTTTCAGAGCTTGTATAGTGTTTGAGCTATGTTTCTTGATATTTCCTATAGCAAGCACCAAAAGAATCAATTGACACATAAAAATACATTTTGTCCTCAAACACAAATTAGCCTAGAGTAACTCACTGTAGTGGTTTGTGACTAACATTCCTTAAATTCATTTTGTTTAGAACATTAAATGGAAAATTAAAGACGGTTTAAAGAAAACTTACCGTCATGAATCTCAAAAGCCAAACTAGTGATCTTCTGTGTAATTATCATCATGGGACTGTTACGAGAAAAGAAAGAATCATTTAGAGAAAAAGAGTTCTGAATTTTCTTTCGCATGTAAACATATCAGGGAAAAGTTTATAATACTAGACTAGGTTAATTGCTCTCTACTGGAATATTTCTGATACAAGGACAAAGTGGTTAGTTTTTAGAGGTCAAAACATTACAGACCTTTCAAACTATCAAAATAATTTACTCCTTAGATACAGTATTTGAAAAATCATGTCTTTTGTTGGTGCATTAGGTTCCACAAACACAGCCAAAGTATCCTACATTTACTTTCTAATAGTATAGTCTTTTGTTGTTCTTGTTGTTGTTTTAAACAGCAGGAATAGTAAAGAAAAAAGCGCTGTAAGAACAATCATATGCATTATAAATTACAGCAGTAAGCAAAGGACAATATATATACCAAAGCTGAGCAGCATTATTATTTATTTAGATATGCAGACCATTTTCACTGTTTCTCCTAAGAGCTGGTCCTGTGCTTAATTTTTCGACTACAATTATTATGTGCTTCAAGTAAATATATCTAGCAAAACTAAAACCTAGCATAATTATGCTGACTCTAATGGAATTCAGTTTGTGCTGAATTTGGTACACTTGATTGGATCTTAAGCTTCCCAAGAGAGATTATTCACTGGCTAAGTAACTCAGCTTTAACTGTATTGGAAAACCAAAAACTTTACTGTGAAATGGTAACCATCTCCATAATATTTAAGAATTATCAACTGATATAAATCCCAGCATCGCTAACCCCTAACAGGGGTAGTGGAGAAAAAAAGCATAAAGAAGGCTATCAGAATATAGAAACTTAACTTTGAAATCAGATCTTAAAAATACATTGGAGACTTTATTTGCCTAGTAGTATCTGAGCTGAAGATATAAATAAAAAATATATATTTAAAATATAAAATATGATATAATTTGTATAAAATATGACTAAATAAATCATACTGTAGGATGAGCGCGTAACTTTGTTCAAGTCTTGACTGCACTCAGCTTTTTTTCACATATTTAAATTACAATAGAAAAGTAAACCCAAAAGCCATCAAGTCCTCCTTTACTGACAGTATTTTACCAGATGGTTCAGTCTGTCAACTGATATTTTTTAGGTTTTAGGTTATTTCAAAGAATAATATATTTTCAGTCCTCAAAATGTGATCACGGAAAAAAAGTTTTCCATTGTATTATCAGTGCCCTAAAAATCCTGTTATCGAGGCTAGAGTGACAGGCAAGTGTCAGCAAGGAAAGAACCCAAAGGAGAATAGGCAGTCTGGGAAATCCCTCACATCCCTTTCCAGCATTTAAGCTGAAGACCTGCTTGGTAGTGTCACAGATCCCTAACTGATTCCGAACAGAATGGGTTTTCCTTCCGTAAATGGACATTTTCAGTAAATGGACAAGCATAGATTGGCTGAAGGATGGAGCCCAAGAGGAGCTCGGCCAGACCTTACATTAATTCTAGCTCATAACATCTGTTATTGTTATCATAGCAGACCCTGGCATTTTTTCCTTCTGAGGTGGCTATTCCAGCATCTTCAGAGACTTGGCTGAGGAGCAGCAATCTAGAGACTAAAAGAGGAAGAGCCCTTCCTGAAACAGTGAGGCTGTGTAGCAGAATTTTAATTTTAATTTTAATTTCCCTTTTAGGTGCTGGCAGAAGGGCAAAGGAAGCTGTGGAAGGCTTGCTGGCAGCTGGGACCTGTCACTACTGAAGCCAGGACTGCAATGCTCTGCACAAGCAATGGCACCTCCAGCATGGGGTCAAATTTCCTTGGCAGATTCTCTGGGCTTGGATACCTCAGATTTGCACAATGGGCTAGGAGGAATATCTAGGTATCCACTCAAAGCTCTGTCAGGGCTAACCACTATATGAAGCCATGCCAATTTCTTCAGTACCAAGAAATAACTTGATGGGGCTGGGATTCATTGGCTGTTTAGGGCATTTTTGTTAATTTTGAACTTACTCTCCTCCCCTGGAACTAGAGAAAATTGGTGGAACATAGCCTTCTTCAGTTCAAGCTGCAGCATGTTGTTCTCCTTCTGTTTTGGAAGTAACATCTGTCTCAGGCCTCAAGGGAGCAGATGCAGTTTATGCCAGAGACTTAATACAATATGCATGCACCAAGCTCCCAAACCAAGGCATGAAAGGGTATTTTAAATCAGGCAGCTCAAGCACACAATCAGAGAGACAGATCTAGGCTTTAGAACAGTTCCATCCAGAGCAGGGGCCTCATGGATCTCCGGACATGTTTAGACCTAGCAGAAATCTCTGCACCAAACCAACAGAGCCACAAAGACAGCTGGTATCTGAAAGCAATGCAGTCCCATTTGAGCAAGTGTGCTCAAGCTACTATTAATAGTTTGAGAGCAGCAACAAGCAAATGCAATTACACTGCTTCCCGACACAGCTGAGAGCTTTGGTCACTGCAAGGCTGTACCCACTTTGGCCCTACAGTGAACTGGGAGGGACAGCATTTGGATTCTTGTCCCACTCGTAACAGTGACGTTCAATTCAACATTGGTAATCTAGCTTTGTGTGTCTTTATGCTTATTTCTGCATTACAATCTCTCATTAAAGTCAGCGGAGATGTAGACAATACAGTCAGGGGCATATGTCAAGTCATCCAGTTCACATCAAGGTGGATACGTAGTGGTGGGTCGGCTGAGGTGCCCTCCAGGCTCTGCTGTCTACATTGATCAGATCTCCTCTGCCTGTAACAAGAACTTGGATATCTGGCTTGAAGGCAGACACTTGTGTGTAGACACAAATACAGAAAGATGTTTCAGAAGGTTAAGAGCCAGCTTATAACAACAGAAAATATTAACTTAACCACAAAAGCTAGAGGCTTCAGCCTAAAGTTAGTTTCTGGGCTCTTACCAAAGAGGATTAAGAAGTGACGAGGCTAACACGCACAACTCTACTACACAGTACAGGTACCACTGAACTACAAAGACCAATGCCATTCACAGTATTCCTGAAATATATTTAATGCATTATTTTTTTTCCAAACAGACTTGTAAACACTTCTCTTGCCTTTTTTTTCCAATATGCTCCCTTAAATCAAAGCACCATCAGGAGAAAACATTTATAGAAATTGTTGTGCTTTGTTTCTGTCTGCCATACAAAGAATCACCATTTTTTTAATTTTTACTTTGCATTTTTATTATATTTTGCTCACATATAGCTCCAACCAAACATAGGTTAAGCCCATTATATAAAATGAGGACACATACAGGCATAGCTGTCTATTTCCAAGGGCTGTATGATTACCCAACCACACCTCTGCTCAGCTTTCACTTTCTGAAACACTTAACGTAAAACCCAAAACAGAGCAAAGCTAAAAGCTAATTTCCTTAAAACATTCAGTTTCCTCATGTTGTGGGATCAGACTGCATAAGACATACGTGTACATCAGACACAATTCAGGTTTCATCATGTGGTAGTAAAGGGTGGAAAAAAAAAAACAGATACAGCATCACATAGCAAGGCAAGATGGGAAGATTTTTTTTTCTCCTTACCCAGAAAAATCAGCAGAATACTGTCCATAATCAAAGATATAGACTCTAGTAATTTGGCACACAGTGAGGTATCCCAAAGCAAAAACGAAGCAATACCTGGAAGGAAAAGAGGAAAAAAAAGCTTTTCAATTAAAAAACATTAACATTTCTCCATTAAGTCAGCAATCTTTAATTAGCTTTTAATCTCCAATTATCTCCAACAAGTATTACATAATTTGCATGTGCAAATACACTTTCATCCCAACTACTTTTGCTAATATTTACCCTACAGAACCATGTAGATTTTTTTAAGTGCACAGTATTAAATTACAAATGCTATTGTCATTATCATATTTGTATTCACATCAAGCATAGGATTTATAATTTAAATCCTGCTGTAAAAATCAGAAGCTCTAAAGAGAAAATGAAGCTATTACTTTTAGATCAAAGTTAATTTTTGTCCATATGAGTACACAAATTAGGCAAATTATACATTGAACATCATCTCCATTGAATGTACTTCTATACATTTAAAATTCAGCACCACAAATCCCACTGCTTCTGTTTTCAGAGATTAGAAAATATGACTGATTTTCAAATACACAACGTTAAAACATATCTGAGTGAAAAGGGAACAATGCACCTTTATGCCTCCTGTTAAAGCCGATCCTTGCAAATATAAAAAATTAGATAAAAATAACCTTTCTTAAGTATTATAAGTTTAATTTCACATATCATTTTTCGGGTCATTTTTTTCTCCCCTTTTTAAGATGTAAAATGGTAAACCGATGGAGACTTGATTTGCCAATATACCTCCCAAAACCTGCTAGAATCTTTGCAGTCAAAAAGAATGGTGAATGCCAGCAGAAGCTTCACTAATTCTTTAAAACTTTATATATGAACTTTACAGTCTTGAATATTCCCATGCAACTAATGAAGCATTCATGGTAATGAAATCATGTTTCTTGCTTAATGTTCACAAGACTAATGTTCAGCCCCTACAGCAGACCATGCTGTACAATCAAAATCCAGTTAAAATGAAAATATTCATACACTAAATGGAAAATCATGACTAGGGCTGTATTTAGATGAAATAGCGAGGGATGCTACAGGAGGAGTTTGGAACAGGCTTCTCCCTTCTTTTCCAAATTATTATTTTAGCAAAACAGTGTTTACAGAATAAATTCTAAAGTCTTAGAAATTATTCTTCAACATCAAAGTGATACCCACTTTTGGCACACAGAACACTTGCAATTTAACCTTCAGTTAAGAATTGTGCTAGGTATGAACTGCTTAACGTTTTCAAATGCCCAGCCTTCAAATTAGAGAACTATTTCCTACCATATATAACACACACCAGTAGCTACATTAACCCATGCTTATTTGTGGTTTTAAAGCTTTAGGTTGACTGCTTTAGCAAAAAATAGTCTTTCCTGTTTTCACCAATATAAACAATCCAGAAACAACTATTAAATGGGGTGGCTAATTGGCACAAAAATGCGTGTAACAGAAATCCAACAAAAATTAAACAATAATTGGCTCATAACATTACTGAATTATTTCAGCAAGGAAAACAATTTCACACAAATAAGTAGTATGTAGTGGCTGGCCAATATCAGGAGCATGATACACTGTAAAATGAGTTCAGAATTAAAATTTTCACAGAGTATTTTAAGAAAAACTACTCTCCCAAAAAATCACACAGGTTTCACATGAATGATGACTTTGCCAGTTTGATTTGCCCACTCTGAAATCGGTCCCAGTTCTTCTGTTTGCTAAAATTCCAATATGATTTTCAGCTTTACCAGCCTCTTGATTTACACACTAAATAATCGCAGACAAAAAATAACTTGTTACATGTAGGGATACCTACATACCCACCCACAAATACCAAGAAAAAAAATAAAAATTAAAATTAAATACTGTAGTTTTCTTTAAGAAAGTCTCAAGTTATCCTCACTAGGGAGATGATGCATTTATTACTGACAGTCTACTCACCGTATATTGCAACAGATCTAAAATAAACAGAATAACACATGACGCTGACTGCAGCCTTCCTAACTTACAGTGCTACCCATAGCAGCAATGCTTACTTTGTTAGGAGAAGGAACACGTAATACATTAGTGGATCAGTCACATCCCATCAGATGAATAAAAGCAGGCACCAGTTTTGACCTCATAGTTTATCTTATAAGTACATTTACACCAAGTTTTTAACAAAACATTATGAAGGCTTCTTTTTACAAAGCAGAAAAGCTACATCAATCCTACAGCTGAAGAAAAACAAATATCCTAAAAGAAGAAAAACACTGAAAATTGAGGAAACCTTAGGTTCGTTTCTATATAGGCATTATGATACAGGCCTGCAGCACTATGTGAACATGCAACTAAAAATTCCTGTCTCATTATAGAGATAGGTCATTACTGTGCATATCTTTAAGGCTTTGCATTCAAGTTCAGGACTCCCAGTGGTTTTACTTATCGTGTACCTTCCACAAGCTGAGAAGTTTGGGATCTCCCAGAAGTACTTCCTCTGTTACTCTCAGTGCGTTAAAAAAAGTGTTTCATAAAAATTGCATTCCTCTTATTCCTCTTTAAGACGAATTCTAGCAATACTCAGTGTTATCCCAATTCCACATATAGCGAATTAAAAAATAAATAATTATGCAGGTCTGAATACTAAGCTCAGTGGATGCAAGGTCAATTCTTTGGCAAGCTCAGCTCTTTTAAAGCTGAGAGAAAGCACATTAGCAGAACATTTCAGTCACACAAATGCTCTTTATTTCTACAACTCTTACCCCAAGTGTTTTGTGAAAGATGTCCAGAAATGGCCAGTCATTATTTATATCTAAAACAAGTAGTTTAAACCAAATTGCATTATACGTTTCCACTTAGGAACGCAGACTGAGGCAATGATCCTACCTGGTTATGGACCGGTAAAACGTGCAAGAGTTTTAAAGGTACTGGCAGGTGGCTGTGGAATTGCTTAAATGCCTTACAACTTCTACAGCAAGTTAACTTTCTACAGTGAAATGACTGTCTTGGCAAACAAGCGGAGAGCAGTGGATATTATATACTTGGATTTCAGTAGGGCTTTTGACACCGTCTCCATAAGATCTTCACAGAGAAGCTGTTGACATATGGGCTGCATGGGCAGTGAGGTGGATCGAAAACTGCCTGAACAGCCAGGCCCAGAGCGTGGTGATCAGCGGCCTGTAGACTAGTAGGAGGCCCGTAACTCGTGGTGTACCTCAGGGGTCAATACGGTGTCCAGTCCTGCTCAACACCTTCTTTAACGATCTGAATGATGGGATAGTACCCTCAGTGTGGCTGCTGATCACACAAAACTGGGAAAAGTGCCTGATATGCCAGAGGGTCATGCTGCCATTCTGAGGGACCTCAACAGGCTGGAGAAATAGGCTGGCAAGAACCTCACGGCAACAAGGGAAAGTGCAAGGCCCTGCACCTGGGGAGGAACAACCCCAGGCACCAGGACGCGCTGGGGGCCACCCAGCTGGACAGCAGCTCTGCAGAAGAGGACCTGAGGGTCCTGGGCCTGGTAGGCCTCCAAGCACCGCTTCTAGCCTCAGGTCTTCTGTGATTCTGTTACGCAAATGTCCAATGACAAGAACACTTTTTTACATTTCATGTTCTTAAACACTGAGCAACCTCTGGATTACTATACTTTGACATCCTTATATAATCCAGTCATAAATTTGCATTAATGTGCATAGCCTAGACTCCAGGGCAAACAATCCTACTTCTGACATTCCCTGATGCTGGAGCACCTGTCTGCACACATTAACAGCTCTTTGAGAGTGGAAGCTGTTAAAAATGAAGAGTAGAAAAGCCTTACATTTCATAAAGGATTTCCTTTTTTCCATTTTCCTATAAAACTGTAGAGGTTCATACTCAGCATTAAACCTAATGCATTTTTACCAGAGAAAGTGGCCAAAGTCCTAAAAACTTAAGCAATGAACTTTGAAACATGGGTCCGCTCCAAAAAAGACTCAAAACCTGAATTCAGTTGCAAGCTAAATTTAAAGCTTTGATTAGTCAAACGTCAAATAGACTTTGACATCAAAACTCCACGTTCCGTGTGTCTGAATTTTGCCTAAGAATTTATTAATTAATATCCCCATCCAAACCACAGCTTCAGTGATAGAAAGGATGACAGAGACAGCAGGGCACACGCCTCGTCACACACCCTGTATGACAGCCGCTCTGCTACACGTGTCAGTAGTCCATATAATAGCTCCCAGCAGAAGATAGCTGAGACCCTTCTGCCCTGCTGTGACAAGCTGCAGAAACTGCTGACGAAGAAGGTGAGTTGAGCCAACTTGCAGAAGTGAAGGCCATCCAGCTGGCTTTAGATATTGCTGAACAAATTAAACAGGAAGTAGTTCATGCAGTAGCCCTCGGGCCAGTCTAGGCAGGGCAAGATGTTAAAAAAAAAAAAACATGCTGCACACCTCAGCTGGGGAGAGTGGCCCCAGCTGGAGCCTCTGGCAAAAAGAGGTGAGGGAGACTCAAGGTCAGCCCCTAGGGTTTTGGAGTCAGGCATACAGAGGATCCAAGGCCCACTATACTCCGCCTGAAAAAGAGGTGTTGGCAGTGTATGAAGGGCTTCAAACTGCTTCAGAAGTGATTGGTACTGAAGCACAGCTCCTCATGGCACCCCAGAAAGAATCGAGTCAGACAACAGGACTCATTTCCAAAATAACCTCATAGACACCTGGGCCAAAGAGCACAGTGCCAAGCGGGTATATTACATCCCCTAACATGCACCAGCCTCTGGGGAAAAAGAATTGAACATCACTGTTAAAGAGACTGCTCTGAGAGTAATGGGTGCTGGGACATCCAAACATTGGAACACACATCTGGCAAAGGCCCCCTGGTTAGTCAACACTACTAGGGGTCTGCCAACTGAGCTGGCCCTGCCCAATCAAACCTGTTACGTGCTGTGGAAGGGGAAAATGTCCCTGCAGTGCACATAAAGAACCTGCTGGGGAGGACAGCCTGGGCTATTCCTGCCTCAGGCAAGGCAAACCCATCCATGGGTCTGCTTTTGCCCAAGGACGTGGGTAATGCGGAAGGATGGGGAAGTCCAACATGCATCTCAAAGGGGCCTGATGCTGGGTGAGAATAGCCCATGATTTGAATTGTATGGTGCTAATTTGTGCTACATAATATCGTATGTCATCACTGCTATGGTTGCTATATGCCAAATCAATGGTATTACCGTAAAAATCACCCAGATCGATGAAAAATTGATTTTGACAGAACCAGACAAGCACAGCAGTGAGGGAAGCAGAACTGGCTTCAGCAACAATCTGATTGCTACAACAGATGTAGAGCCCAAAGTCATGGATTAAATGAACTCAAGAGACATTTTACAGGGATGGCTCATAGATTAAGGGAAAGTTATCTTTGTGTATGTAGCAAAGGACAGGAAAGGTGGGGGTGATTAATTGGGATGTAGTGGAAAGTGGGGGACCTGAGGATGATGGATAGTATGGAATAAGGGGTGGATATTGTCCTGGTTTTAGCTGGGATAGAATTAACTGTCTCCCTGCTAGTTGGTATGGTGCTGTGCTTTGGGTTTAGGGTGAGCATAACACTGATAGCACAGGGATGGTTGAGCTGTTGCAGAGCACTGCTCACACTGCCCAGGGCTGTTCTGCTCCTCGCGCTGCCCTGCCAGCCTGGCCCAGGCTGGCCAAAGGGGTGTCCCACTCCATGGGGTGTCACGCTCAGCGACAGAACTGGGGTGGAGGAGGAGGAAGGGAGGGATGTTCACAGCGATGGCATTTGTCTTCCCACAAAACCGTTCCACGCGCTGAGCCCTGCTCTCCGGGCAGGGGCTGACACCTGCCTGCCGAGGGGAAGCAGCAAACGGGTTCCCTGGTTTGCTCTGCTTGCACAGGCAGTTTCTGCTTGCCCCAGTAAGCTGTCTCTCAACCCTTGAGTTCTCACATTTTTACTTCTCCAATTCTCTCCCCCATCGCGCCTAGGGAGGGCAAGCGAGCAGCTGGGTGGTGCTGAGCTGCCTGCCAGGGCTAACCTACAACAGCATCTTATATGTTAGGACGCAACCATGCACCACAGCCAGGTTTGACGAAAGAGGCTTCTGGAGATTTATTGCTTTAGCACTGCAAGTTTGAACATGATACATAATTCTATGCAAAGACCTTCAGTAATAACTGAAAGATCAATACACACAGAAGTAAAAGATAGAAAACTTGGTGCTTCATCAAGTGAAACCTACCATTTCAAAATCGTATTTGCTTTACGTGCAAGTGAGAAATACACCTTTCTAGCATGATATAACCCGACATTGTCAACACTTGGCATTTAAGTCTAAGTAGGATTATTATAGTTTGTCATGTGGCAGACCAACAGGTCCATGTAAAACAGGAAAACAACACTACACACTTTGCAAAGACAGCAATAATTAAGTACTACCTAAATTGACTTGAAAGAAACCTGAGATTGTTTCTGGATGGAAATACAAACTTCTTACTGTTAGCAGTGACAATAAAATAAATCGCAAGAACCATATGGCAAGACATAGAAAACAAGTGGCCAAAGTAAATATCAGTAATCCTCTAACGATTTCTTACATAAATAAAATCCAAGAACCACAGCAGTAATGCCTCCAATTCTACAATATATAATTACTATTATTTTTCATTTGGATTTTGCCTGACAATTTCTGGTTCTTTCCAAAATATTTTATGTTTACCTTATCAATGAAGAACTTAAACTTCCCAGGTAGTAAAACTAGAAGATTGTTTTCTAAGCATAACAAAAAACTTGTTCATCACTGTAAAACACAGTAACGGGACAGAATTAGGCATATTTTTATTACAAGAGATAAGAAAAAAATAAGGAAAAGAAATCCATAATTATAAGCCAATTCCCTCATTCCCCTAAATTTGGGAAAAGGGATGTCAATGACATTCCCCTCTCTGCTACCTCCCAGAAAGGAGGAAATAGAACGAATTATATACTACTTCAAATGCAAATCCAAGTTTGTGTTCAAGATTCAAAGGAAGTGTTTAGGGTGCACAAAGTTGCTATAACCATCCATGGTGAATCCCACTGCCCATATAGGAAAAACAAAGATCAGAAGCCAGGATGAAAACCAAGATCGTAAGTTCTCTGAGTGTTCATGAGAGGTTAGAAATACAAGGGACACCTGCCCATAATGAACCTGACTATCAAATGTGCGTATGAATCTTTCAATAATCCATGCATACAGCTCCAGAGCTTACTGGCTACAAGCTCCTTGTTTGCTCTCCCCTTTTTTCCATTTCTTCATCAGATTTAAAGTTTTTCTAAATAAGACAGACAATGGAAACAAGGTGATACAACTCAAAAGAAAACTAAATGAGAAACCAGTGATATTTTAGCCCCACTGAATGAAAATATCAAACCCAGCCATAGCAACCAGGAGTTGACAGGCAGTTCAGTCACAGTTAATGACAGAAAAAAAAACAAAGCATCAGAGCCATGTGCTGAGGAAGTGTACCTATGTGATCATCCTGTAACAAAAAATAAATAATGCAGCTTTTATGACACAATTAGCAGGAAAAAAGGGGGTTTACAAGTATTCAATTATTTTAACAGATTATTAGATGATACCGTGGGGGGGATGGGACAGAAATCTTTCCCAACATCTTTACAAGAGTTATTTGTTGTGACGCTTGAGCAGGAGCCCAACTAGCACCTTGCCTCAAGGAGAACCAGAAACATCCAACAGATCCAGCATCTGCTATGCCTACCAATATCCTCTTCCAAATCAAAACCTAACTTTATTTATCGGCTGACCAAAGCATCAGCCACCTGGGTACTTCCAGACAACCTTTGAAATAGATGTTGGCCATCATGACCTACGTGGTGGGATTTTTTTTTGCCACATTCAGCTGATGTCCACACTAAAGTTATCATGCAGAAATGGAAAGAAAAACCCTCAGACTTCTTGATGGGATTTCAGATTCCATTTTATGGTTTCTCTAAAACAAAGCTGTCTTCCCACAGAGTAGTAAAACATACTGCTGTGTTATGTTAATGAGTTACAACTGAATTGCAACTATCTTCCTACTATGTCAACCACCAGCCCCAAATTACACAGAGCTCTGAAGAGTTCAGATTTTTAACATATGAGGGAGATTGAAGAACTTGCAGTAGTCCATACAATGGTTTTCATTTTCCAAGTGAATCACGGCACTTCTGCCATGCAACACCGTATCCCTTGTTAATGAGAACTGTAACTTAACCAGGGAAAGTAGAGCAATGTGTTCTCCCCAGAGGAGAGCTAAAAAGTTTAGAACAGCTTGCATCAGTCCTGTTGTTTCTCCTGCAGGTTTGTGGTGCAACTTGCTGAGCATCTCAACTCCTGTGCATGTTCAGGTTTACTTGAAAGGATTCAAACCAGATGTTAAAATGCTTCAAGAACATCCAGGAGTACTCTTCCTGTACCTTTCCCTGATGTTAAGGAACCAGAAAAACAAGCTAACGGTCCCTTTCACCAAAAACACCCCACAGAAAAGATCAGAAAAATGAGTAAAGTTTTGCAGGGCTCAAATACATCAAGTTCTTCTACCCAACTACCACAACATTAATCATAGGCTCTACATGAATACAACATTACTCAATGCTAAATTTTCTCCTCCAGTACAAAAGCTGTTGGTCTTAAAAAAAAATCCATGTTATTCTTCTACCTATACCTGCTACTAGGTAAATAATGTTCTCATGAGCAGAATTACAGAAGTAATTCACATTGGAAAAATTACTAAAAACAAGTTGCAATATGCTTATACTAATAACTCTGAGACACAGTGATCTGTAATGCACATTGTGCTATATATAATTAATAGACACCAAGACATTAATTTAGAATTTGTCTAGGACTAATTCACAGGATCTCTGTCAAAATGACCTTGCTTATCTATCAACAGCTGCAACGAAGTCAGGCATGTCTGAGACACTGCAATAATGAAATAGCAGAAAGCAGAACAGATTGTCTGATATGTCTAACTTCAGCTTTAAAGTTTAAAAACAAAAACAACCAAAAGAAAAGAAAACCACCACCAACGCCCTCACACACCAGAAAATAGATTGTAAGCAAACGAGACTAGATATCCCATTAGAAAGAAGTTTTTTTGTTGTACAAGTTTGCCATATTATGTTTTAATTCATTACTATTTTGAACTTCAGACAAATAAAAATAGTAATATTTCCCCATTAAATTCATTCCTTTTAAAAACAAAAATGTTAAGTAATGAAAGTTTAAATATGTTTAAGTATATTCTAACATATTATACATTAAATATAACATTCCATATATATACACATGCATATATTTTATAATATATAAGAAATACTAAGCTGCCTCTACCAGTGGTACTCTGCAGAATGTGCAGATCGAGAAAATTTCTGTTTAACCTTGCTAAAAAAGAAAGAAATGCAAAGGCCTCTCTTATTAGCAAAGAAAATGCATTGCCCTATAGCATTATTTCTTGTCCAATCTTTTTTGGTGTTGAGTAACATCAAAAAAAGTTTTTTTTTTAACCTGTATATATATACACGAGTCTACATATGTATGCCAAAAGATGTCATATATATATATATATCTATACAAACTTATAAACACACATACAGATATGCACAGGCTTTAGTTCTTTTACACCACATGGATTTTCTTTTGGTTTCTCAACTTCTCTGTGGAATTCAATATATATTTTCTATTACACTCTGTACTGTTAACCAGAGTGACTACATTTAATAGATTCCTGGGCATCATTTCTGCCAGTGGATAATACTTCCTAAAACTCATCCCTGTATAATCCCTCTTGTTGATTGTCCCCACAAACACAGCAGAACCAGTAGCACAGTTCACACCAGCACAGACCACCTTGCACTGAAGTAAATAAGCAGATTTTGGTTGAACAACTAGTTTTCTTTTACAGGCAAACCCTTTTCCATTTAGCATTGCCTTATTAATTCATTCCACTTGATAATCCTGCTGTTCTGCCCAGCACCTCATCTATAACAAAGAAGGATATGAAGGCCCCATACAAGCAGCAGTACTAGGTCAGGCTACGTCTCCATCTAGCCCAGCATCCAGGTTCATGTTCCTCCCCAGAAGGGGCTAAATGCAGATACCCACAAGCACACAAGCAGACCAGGGAGAGAAACTACTTCCCAATGCTCTCCAAGACCCAAACCATCAGCATCTTAAAAGCCTGGAGTCAAACATGGCATCCACACATTTACTAACCTGCTATAAACTCCCCCCACTCCTCGAAAAAAATGCATACCCTTATCTTTACCACCCTCTGTTGCTCCAAATACAGGGCAGAAATAGCTGTTCAGCATTTCTAAGTTTCCAGCATAACTACATAAAAATTAGGTAGAGCAGAAGCACGTGCAGATACAGAGCTTCAGTCCCCGTGTCCCTCAGAGTTTTTGGTTTGCCAGCTAAGAAAGAGCAGCCACATCCATAGGTTAAGTCCAGAGCTTTGCATATGCTGACCAGTCACAGTCCCAGGCTAACCATAACATACATTAGCTGGTTGTATTTGTATAACCAGGGGCAGGAGTTGCATTTTTGTTTGATTTTACACTTCTGGGGGGACTCGTCATCTTATAAATACAGTATTTGGCCAAGTACCTAACATACCTATCTCTATTTGCACAAAATCCAATGAAAATAGGAACCATGACCTTGACAAAGCCACCCTTCGGGAGCTGTCGTAACAGCTTTTGTTATTTTAGGCTCTTCCCTTGCATTGGAAGGACAACAGCATAGTACGCTATCTTGCTGGAAGAAAGTTAAATAAACCAACCAACCCAGGGCACTTTTTCACCAGCTAGTCGGCACATCCTACAGATTTAGCCTTGAAACAAAGCTTTCATGTCCAGACAAAGCCCATTCCTTCCATTACATTAGGAAACAATACAGGCTTTTTTTTTTTAATGTCTAGTTACACAGTTTTAAAAGGCAGACCTGACCACCACATAGCATCACACCACATTTTTTTCCTGAAATTGATTTTCAGAAAAGGTGACAGAATAGCCTCAGAGTTTCCCTGTGGCCGTGTTCCAGCCCTGTGCTGAAAGCTGCTGCCTGGGTTGGGGGGTTTGATTTTTTCCCATTGCTTGTGCCAAGGTAAAAATCGCTAAGAAATAAATTCTTGTCCCTAGGGTCAGAAGTGACTTGTTATTAAACACAGCTACATTAGCTGCTTCACTTCTAATGAGCATAATAATTAGCTTTCATTGCTCACACAGCAAAATTTCACTCACTGCAGTTACAACATACAATATGTTTGCGAAACTTCTGAGGGAAAAACATCAAGCAAAAAGGTCCAAAGTGCCAAAGCTCAACATCTAATTCTGTAAGCATCAAGTCCAGGCCAATAAAAATACTGATTAGAATTACTTTTGACTGTGTAACATTTCACAGGGTAAGCTAGCCTGCCCCAACCTGTTGTTGTTAGAGGCAGAAGAGATTCCTTATTTACACAATTCCTGTTCAAAGTATAGATACACTACTGACGTACATCCTCTGGATTGCTTTGCACATGGAGCTGCTTTTAGGGTACAGATAATCAGTCACAGAGTCAGATTATGTGGCCTTAAACAAGTCACAGTTCTCTCTATGTTTCAAGAGACAACCCTCTAAAATGTGAGCAATATTAATCCCTGTAATTCATCTGGAAGTCTTCTGACCCATATGCTAGTGTGTACTCTCATTACTTCAAGTGGAGATCCAAAATGCATTGAAACAAAGTCAAAAGAGACAAAATCAGACTGCCTATTAGTCTGTGGCCAGAAGGAAGTGCTTATTACCATCACGCTTTGGCGATGAGCAACCTGGTCATCCCACCCTCCTCAACCTCCACGTGAAGGCTTTTGGGTCCGATGGCCATCCTAAAGTACGCTTACCAAGTGGACATGTAGAAATAACAGCAGTCCTACATAGCTTTTGGCACAACAGCTGCACCTGGCCTCCAAAGTCATTTGCTCGGCCTACCTGCCATGAGTTGGCTTGCTCAGCCAGTCAGGCAGGGTGCAGTAACATGGCGCTGACAGGCCTAGCAGCTGGCCTAGCCTCAGGGCCTCGTCTCCGGGCTAATTAGCATCTGTAAGAGATTCACTCAGCCAGAGAAATATATCCAGGCCCATTGGTTTTCCTGCATACAGCCAGGCACATGAACCCAGGGGAAAGGAGGCTTCATTAGCTCTCCTACACCCAGAAGCACTGGGGATCTCTGGAAGAGCTAGCTTTGTTTACTACAGATCAGCCGGAGATGTTACCACTCGCCTAACGTATTTTGATGTTTTGCTACAGAATGGTAATGTAGTGGCCTAGTAAAGTAAATCTCAGACCAAGCTAAATTAAACAATCAGTCCATTTATATCTGCAGGCCGTGTTCCAAATGCACCATTAACATATGACAGATACAGCCACGGACATTCTTGTCAAAAATGAATACTCAGATTTTGCTATTATCCACATGCTCTCACACGGTGCTTTCTCTCACTTTCTGACCTCTTCCCCCTGCTCCCTCCAAATCTGGAACATCTCAAGGACAAGGAGATCAGCTCTGGGCTCTTGTACAAAGGAGGAACATCAACCGCAACTGAAGCGTGGGGGGAGTGCTTTCATTGCTTCCCTGGGATGGAAGAAATGTGTTGTTCACTTCATTCTTCCTGTGTGTCTCCAAAGGAACGTGGAACCAGGAAGGATGGGAATAGAAAAAATTGCTTTATCCCTTATTGGACTAGAAGCTGAGAGCTGAAGTTGATCCTGTCCAAAGTCTAATATTAAACTGAGACGATACCTCAGAGGTCACACAAGTTCTCTCTCACCAGTGCGTACCACAGTGGGTCATACCAACCCTTATTTCTGCAATCACTTGGAAGTGTAACAGTAAACAGTGTAGATAAGAGCACCAGATCTGACCTTTATATTTTAAAAAGCTGCTAACAGTATCTAACAGTTAAAAAACGTGTACAAAGAAGAAAACCTAACAGCTTCACACACAAAACACAAAGGCAAAGTTCTCTGACCGTGGAATCTGCCTTACAAACCCTAGGCGAGGGAAGGAGATCCCTTACACATCTTCTGATCAAGATGAACAGGCATAGCTCAGAAATAAAATAGCTGCTAAATTCCACAAACGCTGCTATTCTAGTGCTGTGAATTTTCAGCTGTTCACCTATATTGCTATACAGTATTTGCCTGTCTATATGATATTATGATATTGCAGCATCACAGCTTGCTACTGATTTTATCCTTCCTCTTTCTTCCACGTGATAAACACTAGAAGCATTCCCAGTGCCTTTACTTCTACAAACCAGCAGAAATCCATGGGTGGAAAACAGTTTCCTTTAAGGAGGCAGGCAGCAAGACAATTTCTGTAGAATATTTTTAAGGAAATAAAGATGTTAGTACAGAACACTGACAGTAGTAGGCCTATTGATAAGAAAGCACTATTTTAAAAGACAGCCCTACTAGCCATAATAGTTTAGCAACTGTAAATTAGAACTGCTAAATATAAAATATTTTGTAAGACTAAAACATTTTGTTTCGGCAGACCATAAAGTTTCATACAAGAACTTAGAGCAAGTGCACCGGAACAAGTTCTCAACTGGCAGACCCACAATGAGGTCAATCATTAAACCCATTACCCATCGTAATCTCAGTACTTGGCAAGTATCACCTTGGATAAAGATAACAGCGAGCTGTTATTTTCATTCACCCACTCATCGCCCCGCTCCAGCTCCACACCCCTCCCAGGCCCCACTCACACCCCCACGTGTCGCAGCTGTTGTCCGTCCTGGCCAAAGCCCAGGGCACAGTCCCAGCTGTCTCAGCCTCCCCAGCTCTGCTGCCACCCCCACATCTTCTGCGAACACCTGAGACAGAGAAACAGGGCAACTGCAACCCCACCAGGAGAGAGGGGATAGTTTTGCTCAGTCCTGAGGTAATGCCAGCTGGAATTTGCGTTTGGCCAGCCGGGAGACGTTCTCTACAGGCATTAAGGATGGCAACAGCTGTGGGGATGTGATTTGCAGAGAAGGTGGTTGTGCAGCCAGAGTCAGGGCACGCAGCAGCTTGCGGATTAATAAACAACCCAATTCCTGAAAGGTGGAATATGCAAAAGGAAAGGCCACAGGAATCAAATTTAGTTACAGGAACTGAGGATTTGATTGATTTGAGTATCACGGGGAAGCCAGGAGTTTGTGTTAAGAGCCTAACGTATCTAGAACACTGCTGAATTTTCTTTTAAACTGTTCAAAGCAAAACGGCTTTTGTTTTATAGAGGTACTCACCAGAGGGAACGATGGCACTATTTCCCAGCCTATTTCTTGCTTCTCCAGAAAGGAAAGACACAGCCCTTTAGTTTCAACAGGCTACAAGTAACCCTCTGCCCTCTCACCGGCAAGCCCCATAGCCAGTCCAACCTACGCCAGATCTGCAACTCTACTCTCAACAAGGGAGTGATCTCGTGGTCAGGCACATACCTCAAACAGTGCATTTGGAATAAATGCTTATCTGAAAAAAATCTGATTTATTTAAAATATTGCTTGAATGAAATTCCTGCTTTGCTTTGATGCACAATACGCTTTAAACCTGGAAACACCTATTCCTGCAGATGACTTGTTTCATTTTGGGCTGGTTTTATCACATCTCAGCCACCCCAAGCTAAACTAAATCACCACAATCACCCAACTGTTTCATATCTTCGACATCCTTTAATTAATGCATGGCAACAGATATAACGCATTCACATGATGCATCAGCTTTGCCACTGTCAGTCCTTGTCATATGCTCCTGCAGAATCATATTTAGAGATCAAAGTCAGCTCTCTCCTACTCCCAGCCTGGAGAAAACCTGTCGGTACCTCCATTTTCCTTCTTAAATGGTGAAGCCTGAGACAAGTTACTCCTGAAAACAGGAGTGGTAACTTACATTTTCATGCAGATTTCTTTTGTCCCACATGAAAGGAACACAAATGAATCATTTCCAAGAGCGAATCTGAGCTGCTCCACAAAAAGGATATGCAATAGAAATAACATGGCAGGAAACCAATTGTCAGCACATGTGAGCTGTACACATAATGATTATTTGTGATATATAGGAATCCTATTGCGTATTAATATGGAGATACTTCGAAATGCTGATTACTGAGAAGAATTAGTACCTGCATGCAAGTGTAGAAGGAACCCTTTATGAAAAAAATCCTGCATTTAATTTTGGAACATTTTTCCTTATTCCAGATAACAATGGGACACTGAAAAATGAATATTAATTACTTAGTGACAGTCCAAGACAAGGCATAATCACTCATGGAAGTGTCACACATTAACCCCAAACAATTATTCAAAGCTACATTTATGATCTCTAAGTTAGAAGGTATTTTCATAACATATCTATATTTTCTATACATATTTATATTATGTACTTAGTTTTACTTGGATACTGTCTCGATCCTTTCTCCATATGCATTTGAACTTAGTCATACGTTCAGCCTACAGTTGCTGCTAAACTGCTTGCACCCAGCCTTGTAATCCTGCCATTCTTCAGTAAAGATGATCTTTTTACACACTTTGGGCAACCAAATTATCTCACAATTAACTAAAATGTTAATAAAAATTAGAATCGCTCAGTTTACTCCAGCCAAAAGAATCATACGACCTGTCCCTAGAAACATGCTGTATAAAGTCAACGAGCAGATGTTTTAATAACAGAAAATTTAATAACAATGTATGCTTGTTGAAGAGGTTATACAAATGCAGTTTTAGTGTCAATGCAAGAAAGATAAGGAATGTCAGGTACTTCACCAATTATCCTTTGAGATATGAAATCAAAAAAATCACAAACCCTTCACCTGTGTGTGCACCCATATTAGTGCCATTTGCCTACAGCTCCTAATGAACATGTTCCATTACATTCCCAAATTATCCTCTCATATTTACTAAAAACTCACTACAGACCTCAATTTACAATTCATTGCATTTTTATAACTCAGTAGAAAATTCACTTAATCTTCCTTGGAGTAAAAAATAAAAGCAGTCATCTGAGTCTTACTTTAACGATTTATTTCTCCCAGCATTCAATCACTTTTCATACTCATGGAGCAGCTGGGAAAGTTCTTCCTGCTATGGGTTTATTCTGTTTTGTACAAGCAGTGGTATGTCCAGACACAATGAGCCATTCTTCAGTTGAGCTAAGACCAGTTCTTTTTCTCATCACAAACAGGGTGTCCAAGGAAATGAACTTCTCACTCCTGAACCTTTTGTGTCACTGTCAGTGACAAAAATCTTTTGCTGCTAGCAGGACTGCAGGCTACAAATTATACACAAGAAAGGTATCTGGCAATAATTTTGCCAGTTTAAAACTTCCTTTGTGAAAAATTTCATTAAATATTTATATATATTCCTTTAACTATAGGTAACAACAGTCAAAATAAAAATCTAAAAAATAAACTTATGGATTTTAAGCACAACCCACAAAGAGACTGAGAAGAAAGTTTGTCTAGCATCGGTCTTGAAAAATAAAAATCAAGACTGAATTAAGAAAGGAAATATGCTGAAATGTCTTTTTATCACAATTCTAGACAGTATGGAGTGAAATGTGTTTGGGCTATTAAAATACAAATATTATCACTTCAAAGCAAGTTAGTTAAATCAACAGCCAGAAAGTAATTTACATGGAATAGTTTATGCCTATTTGTTCATAGCAGGAAATAGATCTGCATATGTATATAAACAATTTAGATAGTTCACCATAACACCACTCAACAGCCAAAGCAGAAAAGTAGAACTATCAAGGGACAGAACACAACTTGTGCAGCCTGGAAACCCATCACATACTTATTGTAAGGCTATGAGCAGGTGACTTAAACCAAGATCCACAAATGTAAGTGTTCCTATTTATGTAGTGCTTGTTTAGGCATTCAATTTCCCAGTGTATAAATCCACAGAAGCTTGGGATTTAGGAGCTAAATTTACAGAAGCATTTCAGTCCCTCCGACTGCCTCCTCTATGGAACATGAATAGAAACACTTACCTAGCTCGCAAGAGCACTCTAGGAGCAAGCATGTTAAAGATGACAATTTGCTGAACTGCTTTAGTAATGGTCACTCTTACATGAATACCTAAACACTGAACTTATCCACTCTTCAAAACAAGTTTAGTTAGAAGACATGAAACACGTAGCAATGTATTAATTCTGTTCCAGTTAATTAAAATGACTAATTTTCAGATGGAATGAAATTGAGATCTCTTCCAAGCATGTTAGGCTTCACAATGTAACCCTTAAGCCTAAAAATAGACTGATTGTCAGTCAGCCAGAAATTCTGCACGCATCCAGAATCTCCTACGCTGCACTTGCCAGGAATGTCAAGACTTCGAAAAATCACATATATTGTAACAGTGAAGACAAACTAATCTGTAACGCAAGCACACAATGTGCAATCTCTGATTATTCATTGTTGTGATGCCTAGCAGTGTCGCTGCTGCTAAGCTGCCTTCTGCGTGGCCATTATAAACCCAATTTGAGCAAAATTTCAGCTAAACGTGCATGCCATGTTGTACATGCCTTAAAAACAGCTTAACGTGTTTGGGTTTTATGACACTCATTAGCGACTTAAGCTGAGCAGGAAATGGACTATTTTTTAAGAGAACAGAATTTCATACTGGTTTGACCCCTGAGAGCCATGGGCCCCATTGCATATCTGTATGGTCACAGACTGCAGTAATGAGCACTCCCCCAGGACGTGTTTGAATCAGCTATACTCTCTTCTGGTGAAATGAAAACCAGGGTTCACACTCCTATTTTTGCCTCAGTTATTTATCAGTTAATGCTATTTTCAAAAGGCAAATAACTTCTAGACAGCATCTTCTATCCACTCATTGCTTGATCACCAGGTACCCACGTTCATATCCCTCCACTCACAGCTCCATTTTAATTATTCAATAGCCAGTCCTTCTGCAATGGTTTATGATGCTCCTGCTGATCTAGTCACTCGCTCTCTCTCCTCCCATCTTGTTAGAGCAGTTGAGAAAGCACTCTGTAAAGACAGTGCTAGTCTGAAAATATATCATCTTTAGGCCTTTTTGTTCCTTAGAAAATTTAAATGGTTTTATCACAGAAAAATGTCAAGACTGAATGCTTTTCAAACTTGTCCTAGCTGTTAAGGGACAAATCCAGCTTGCTGTAACACTCCTTCACATAGTGAACCTTACCCAAGCGCACACAAACTGGAAAGCAGCAAGAGGAAGGGAAGTGTTGGTGGCAGCGTTGCGAGAAGAGCCCAGAATTAACAACAAGCAAACAGCTTGTAGCATTCGTGTTTTGCTTTGGTGAGTTCAGCCAAGCACCAGAACTTCAAGTCATACTGTCTCTGGAGATGCAAAGCCAAGTGTGGACCGAAATAGGAGGGGAAAAACAAACAAGAAAAAAAAACAAGTAACAGACATCACCATGTGAAAAAGCATTCTGCTTCAAGCTGCTTAAGATACAGCATCAACTGTAAGCTACACTTACAAGAGGGAGCCTTAGTCTTCTCACAACTCATAATAAATTGATTAATGGCCAAAGCCCCTAGAGCTGTCAACTTCTAGGTTGGTTTACTGAAGTATTCCCAGCCTGTATGAAGGCTCCACCATACTAGTCGGACCAGACATTTCTACTGCAACTGAACGCACGTAAGGCAGCCTTCAGCTGCTAGTAAATTAAAATCAGTGACAGAAAAAAAAAACAACCCACAGTGTTTCCTTAAGTTATTTGTGTCTTTGCCAGAGAACACCCTATGAAGGTATCATAAATACACTGGCACGCCTTTAGGGTAAACTCACTATTGCCACTAGGTACACAGAGGTAATACACCTCTTTAATAACTTGTCTCAATTTATTTCAACAATGAAGCAATAAAGCTTGGTTCTCAAGGTCCACTTGGATTTTTTAGTACATCTAACTTTCTGATTATCAGCTTTAAGGAGAACAGCCTAACTTGTTGATGGTTATCCAGACCCAACAGGAATCTGAGCAACCTGGCCTGACCCCATCGCTGACCCTATTTTGAGCAGGAGGTTGGCTCAGAGACCTCTTCAGGTTCCTCCCACCTGAATTAAGTAAATGTTCAAAGGCTCCAGTTAGCTGTTAATTTTCTAAGACAAAAAGTGGTAACAAAAATCGGTGTTTTTCTTAACAAAATTTGCCATCTAATGATGAAGTAACTGCATCCTGCGCATACAGTAGTTGGGTCTGGTAGCTTTTTTGTTCTAAAACAAATTTTCCTCAAATAGCTCAAGTCATTCCTAGCACTTGCAAGAGAAGAAGTTTGTGAGATTACTGCAGGATGCAGGGTGAGGCAGACCAGTAGTCATCAGTGCTCCAAACCTGGAGCACAACTGAGATGTCGTCACATGGGATAAATATACTAATGATACTTCTGCACGTACATTTGCCTATTATCTACACATCACCAACTAGTAAGTTATCAAACAGTACTGTATTTACAGAATTGTGCAAAAAGCACTGAGTGTAATATTTTTATTATATAAATACACAAGTATAAACATGTACCTCCTATATAAATTTGTAAATTACCCAAACAAGAATTCAAATAAGAAATTCTATTGTGCTGTAAGCACCATAGTTACATCTCAGGTTTCTCTTACTGCTCTACTCTTACTGCCCTAAAGGCAAAATTATTTAGTCCTGAAGACATATCAGTAAGTTATGGATGCCTGTAACAACGAGAGCAAACGCATCATCGCAATTTTCAGTATTAGTATCAAAGATTAATAAAAAGATGGAGAATTTTCTGCAAAAACACTAAAGATTTGTAACGATGCTTCAAAATAAATTATCAAAGAAATGATAGGGGAGTATCTGAGAGGTAAGGATTCAAAAAAAATCATTTACTTCACTTGACCATACGCTCCATCAGCCACTATGATTTGCTGTGGGAAAACATCAGTTAAGAAAAAAAATCTCCACATGTGCATGCCCCAAACCACTTAGTCTAATAAGGACAGGAATTAAACAAAGGACCCAAAGTTAGCCACAGTTTTAAAATTATGTGTCTGGATCCCTTCCTTATGGGAAGCTTTCCAGAACTTAAGCTAAACAAAAAACAACCTTTCCCCTCTCCCCAAGCATTGCTAGAACAAGAACCAGAACCCTAAGTTTTAAATACAAAAAATCCCTGAGCAACTAGGGCAGACAGAACAAAAAGCACATCTCTCCCTATGTTCATTGTGTCCTTGGCAGACCAGCCCGTGCTTCCAGCCAACTCTGTTGCTTTCTGAATGGTGGCAGACTCTGCTCCATTACCCTGAGTTCCTGGGAAGCTCTTCATGTCCCTTCCAAAGCCTGGCTGCCCATTCCTGGCTCCTCTCTGAAGCCCCACAGCCTCCGGACGAGTCCCGGGCATCATCTCCGTCTGCTGCCCCCTTGCCCCATTGCAGCAATCCCTCATTGCCTCCATACCTAAGCAAGCTCTCAGAAGGATAGAGCCATTTCCCCATCCTCATTGAAGATCCACCACATTACAATGCTTGTTTATCACTATTTGTTTTGTTAGTTTAAAAAATATATATATTTTAGATAAAGGATCAAACCACTAGTTCACTTAAACCAGTACCCTTACCAGCACCAGGTGAAGCAGAAGCAGTTGGGAGAACCCCACGGCACAACAATTCAGAATAGAAAATATCTGATTACAACACAAATGTTACTGTCAGAGTGAAAGAATAGGAGGTCCATTAGGAAACCTTTTAAAAGGCAACAAGTGGGCATAACGAGAATTAATGCCAGGAAAATAGCAACAAAAGATTCAGTTTAGAATCAGTAAGAGTCATTACGGGAATCAGCTTTTAAATGAAGCCATTTTCTGACTCTCAGAATATTCCACAAAACTATCCAATCTTGAAATATATTTAATTAGTAGTGTTTAGTTTTCATAACTGTCAAAAGTACCATGCCTATACTATATATCAGAAACCAGGTAGGAAGAACAAACACTCCCTTTTAAAAGTTGAGCCTATCCTCATGAAGACCTTATCTTGTTCTTACAGCTGGAAGCCATTTCAGATTTTGAGGCCTATTGTTAATAAATTTTCCAGCATCCTTTCAATTCAATTCATCAAGGATATTCAAGCTCTTTTTGGCTTTTCCCTCTGGCCTTCACCCCAGGAACATCCTACAAAGTTAAAAGCTAGATTTCCATTACATACTAAGATAGAAGTAGTCCCTTGCATCTTTTAGCAGTGGAATTTTAACAATTTCTTTTTACATTATTTGTGAGAAAAAAAAATCTCATGCTGTCTTATATGTTCATTTACATCACTATTCGTAGCCCAAATTAGATATAGCATTAAAAGTAAGTACTTTCTACAAGCAACAGATTACCAGGAACAAAAATACTTATTTTTAGAAATGGGTACCCCTATTGGACAGGGCAGTCATAACTCCCATGGCTTGTATTTTCCCAGAAGCAACAGGAACATCAAATCTAGATTTCCAGCCCAGATCCCTTACCAGTCTCCTCCCAACTGTCCTATAACAGAACAGTTTCACCTGTGCAAACTTTAGGTAGGTTGTGACCTTATGCACCTTCTAATTAACTTTCTTTTCAAGATAAACTCAAATGTACTCAAATTCTCATCCAAGTTTCTCATCCAAGCCTCTTGTTTTTTAGTGACCTCTAAATCCTCAGTAATTCTGCGGTACTCCACATGAGGGAAAGCGTTCTGACCTCGACATGGAGCTCTATATGACAGCAGATTCCCAATCCATATAGGGACAGCATCACGTCTCCCTTGTTATTCTCCACTTCAAATCTGGGGCTTCGTGTAGTTTGTTTTATGAAGCTTGTCTTACCTGTCTTCTATGACATGCAGGTCTCATTCCTAATTTCAAGCCAACTGTTTTAAGACCAGATGAAGTCAGCTCCAATGACTGCTTTTCTGGTGTTGAACTAAGCCTGTCATTTTTCTCCAGTTATTGACTTCTATTAGTTTCAAAGTTCCTCAAACTCTTCCCTTGTCTCAGCAAAACACTAATATCTGCAATTACTTGCTGCATTAGGCAGAGCATTGCTAGCAAGTCAAGGGAGGTGATCCTTCCCTTCTGCTCAGCACTGATGAGCCACAGCTGGATGGAGTACCAAGTCCAGCAAAAGGGCAAAGAGATGAAGGGACTGGAGCATCTCTCCTGTGAGTAAGGGCTGAAGGAGCTGGAACTCTTCGGCCTAGAAAAGAGGTGACTCAGGAAGATTTTATCAATGTCCATCACTACCCAAAGGGAAATGCCAAGAGGATGGAGCCAGGCTCTGCTCAGTGGTGCCCGGTACCGGGACAAGAGGCAACATGCACAAAGTGGAACAGGAGCGGTTCTGTCTGAACATCAGGAAGCACTCAATATGTGGGTGATGGAGACCCAGCACAGGTTGCCCAGAGAGATTGTGAAGTCTAATTCCTTAGAGATCTTCAGAAGCTACGTGGACGTGGTCTTGGACAACCTGCTCTGGGTGGCTCTGCTAAGAGAAGGGGGTTGGACCAGATGACCTCCAGAGGACCCTGCCAACTTCAGCCATTGCAATTCTGATCTTCAGTGTCTAATCTCCTTCAGATCATTAGTACGTTTAATTCTGAGATGTGGGCTTGCTAAACTTTCATCCATGTTTAATTCTACTAGCTTCCTTTTAGTAGGAATATTCAAACCACAGCAATACTTTGCCTCTAACAAGTAAACCCTGCTTTTCACAAGGAATGGCTTTTGATCGATCTTTCTTTATAACCACAACTCCAAAACATTCAAAAGCATATAAATCAAAGGGCCAGTAAGCCAGGGATACTATTGCCAATTTCAGAAAACAACTTCAGAAATAACATTCAAAGCTCTTCTCTAAGGTGTCAGTGACAGGACCCAAGGAAACATCATAGAGCTATGAGGGGAGGGTCAGGCTGGGTGTTAGGAAAAGGTTCTTCACCCAGAGGGTGGTCGGGCACTGGGACAGGCTCCCCAGGGCAGTAGTCACAGCACTGAGCCTGCTGGAATTGAAGAGGTGTTTGGACAACACTCCAGACATAGGGTCTGATTTTGGGGTGGTCCTGTGTGGAGGCAGGAGTTGGACTCAATGATCCTTGTGGGTCCCCTCCTTCCAACTCGGGATGTTCTGTGGTTCTATGAAACTGGAAAATAGGGCAAAGGATCTTAACCCTTAAAAGCAGAAAGGGGACCTCAGAAAATCACCGACCTGCAAATTTGATTTCAAGTACTAAGCACAACACAACTGAACTATAGGATTGTCCAGAATTAGTATGATCAAAATAGTCTATTTAATGACTTGGTTAGGTGACTGTAACAGAGGTTGCTGTCTCCCCTGTGAACACCCAAAACCTTATGAATGCCATGAACAAACCTACGCAAACAGCAAAGCCAGTGTGAGATAAGGGTATGCAGCCAGGAACTCCAACTGAATCCTAACGTTTTAGTTACTGCAGACAACCTGACAATAGCCAGGTTGTACAAAAAGGTATTAGTGACACAGCATCAAGTCATAAGGACATATCAGATACAGTTCTGACTGAAATGGGTACCAGAACAAGAAACACTAAGTATTTTGTTTACAGTAAGTACGCCGATTAAATCAGCAGGTGGACATTCTACAAACTGCAAATACTTTCTTAGTTGGATCAGAAAACAAAGTTACCTTGAAAGAAAATGAAGGCAGGCTTAAAAGCATCAGATGGAGTGGAATTAAGTTGTGTGCAAAGCACCATTCTGGCTGTAAATAATCAACCATAGAAATCTGTAATGGAAACCAACTATTAAGGAGCATTACAGCAGAAAAGGATCTGTGGAAAGGCACAGCACTGCAAAACTGACAGACGAAGCTTTTATTCTGCTTAGCATTACAAATGCCTCAACCTGTTTTGAAAAGCACATCTCCAAATGACATGGAACAACTGAAAGAAGTCCAAAAGCAGCTACACAAAAATGGAGAGAAGTCTTGAAAACACAGCCTAATGAAAGATTTAAATAGCCTTGGTCAGTCCTTATGGGAGTGAAAGGAGACAAAAACAGAGGACTGCTGTGAGAAGAGCAAGAGAATACACCTTCCTACAGAAATGCAGGAGTTTAGACTACAGAAAATTTAGATTTAAGCTAATTTCTAGAAGAATCTAGCCTAACTGAGCACCTACACAGATTGACTAACAAGACTGTGGAAATTCTTTGTGGATTTTTTTTCTTAATCTCAAACTGCATTCGAGTAGAGGACCAGAAGAACTCTCAAATCCCTTCTAGCCTTCTCTTCCACGATTCCATTATCAGATTTTGTTTCCTGAAGAAAACAAACATTTGTAGATATGAGAGAAAAGGGATCTGGCTAAAACAGATCCAATATGTAGATGAAAAGATACCTGCATTTGAAGTATTCATAATTTACTGTTAGGGGGTTGAGACGCAATGAAGAGAAAGAAGAGCTGTGTGAGCCAGTGAAGATGCTGATGATCTGGCAAGACAAACACAAGAACAGAATGCAAGAGACACACCCATGGGAGTTGTTTTTGTAACACAGCATTTTATTACTACCCAGACTTCCTTTATATATTTCTAAAACCAAGGTTCGGTGTGCTGCTGATTCACATTTTGCACAATCATTTATTTGTTTTTGAACACATTCTGTACGTGAAGCGTTGTTTGATTAAGGAGCGCAGCTCTGCTTTGAGGGCAGGCAGTCTACACCTCTCTTATCTTCTGGTCAATGCAAATGAATATTCCTGAGAGAGAACAAGGCTTCAGCACTAGTAATTTCAGAAATATTTGTTTGGTAAGAGGGAGGTAACCCAAAACCTCTTCTTTTAAAGGCTGTTCAAATATTTGTTGTATTATATTTCTTTGCAATAAGCCACACATCATGAAATGTGAGAATAAAATGAGAATAACATAGGAAACTGAACTGAGTCAAACACATTTGTTAATTTTTCCCCTCTATGTGCATCTCGCATGCATCCCACATGCTTTTTTTTTTCTAGAAAAGCCACATGGAAAGCTTCTTAGCATTACCTCTGGAAAAGCAGGGACTGCAACAAAGAGGACAGGATCTCTGAAGAAATTCAAAAATCCAAGTTAGATGCTCAGAATATTGGATTTCTTTATTTCTGTTGAAAGGGGAGAAAATATTGAGCAAGATGCAAATCTAGTAAGAGAACTATGGACAAGAATAAAAAGTTTGTGGCCAAAGCAACACTGATGGCAGTCCTACATAAGGCTCTATTCCTAAAATATACGTTTGGAAATAAAAACCAAATACAAACATGTTTACCCCAGGAACAGATGTCAAGAACTTGCAGATTTTTTAAAAAACAGAAGTTATATTACATCAAAAGCCTTGCTCCTCCTCCGTGAACAAAGATCTTGGACTCCGTAGCAAAACTGCACCCACACATGGATTCTCAGAAGACATACCCTCATCAGCATACTAAAAAAAAGCAGCAAGCAGAAAAGCATAAAGGAAGATGAAGACTAGAAGTGCTCAAAGGCACTTCCAGCAGTGCTAATCTGATGGCATAGAAGACTTGTTTTCTCCTTTCTAGTAACTAGAAGACAGCGTAGGAATAGAATATTGTTTCTAGTCTACTCCTGCCTATTCCCAGTGGTCTATGTCATCTGCCATGGGGAATAAAAATCAAAACCAAAGTAATGCACTTAAAGCAAAGAAAGCCTCTGTGATTTAAGGAAACTAAGTTGAAAGCATTAATTTATTTCAACTCCACATAAAAAAAACTTGAATTTCCAATTCAAGTTTTCCTAGTGACAAATCATTAAGAATCAAACTCTTTGTAGAAGTTTAAATAAAGAAAATAAAAACCTGTCTTTTAAAAACTTTAAATGATGACCTGCACATTAGTAGCTTGTTGGTAGACTTTCTCCACCTTCTATTTCAGGCAGCTTTGTGTACCATTGAAATACGCAGGAACGGGACTTCCAAGACATCAAGGAAGTCCAGAAATGCTCCTACTATCCAGAAGTGTTTCCTCTGGAGCTGGATCTGTATTTACGTACTCTATGGAAACCGCATTTCATTGTATTTACCTAGTTCAAGTAGCAGGGAGATCTGAAGTTTCACGAACGATATATCTTTCATTACTGCAGCCAAAATCTCCAAATAGCCTATGACATTTAAAGGGTAAAGCTGCTAGTCTCCTTTTAGAAATTAAGTCACCCCCTCCCCATGGTTTAGCTAGAGAGCATGATTCTATAATTCTATGATGCAAAGATCAGGAAAAAGCAAAATCCACAAACTGCATTTCTAGAAAAAGTACCAACTGTCAAGGTACAGATACAAGCTGATCATGTCAGAAGACTTCCTCCCTACTCTCTTCCCTTTCACTTTTTACTTAATCCTCTTCTCGGTTTTTGCTATGCTAATCTGTCAGACTGTTGATAAAGGGACAGCAAACATGCAAGGATTCTTATTTGTTTAAGAACTAAGATATCCCAAGCAAGGAAGATCATCTCAAAATGCTATCTTAAAAGGATCCTAAAGGAAATGAGAGAAATTTTGGCACATGCTCTGATACCATTATGTATTTGGAAGAATTAATTAAGCCTTTGGAAAAGAACAGGAGCATTGAAAACTTTTGGGAGTAGTAGGCTCTTATTGATACAGTTCCACATTTATCACCACAAAACGAAGGAAAAGAGATGCAACAACTTCTTTCCTGCCTGAAGCCAGAAGGGTCTTCCTCTGCCCAAGCTTCGGTTAGAGGTTGACCTGCTGGAAATATTTATAGCAGACATGAATACCAGAAAGCACTGGAACACTAAGTACGTGACAGATAAATATCACCAGTTCAAATTCAAGAAAAATGACCAAGCCACCCACAAACTGGAGAGCACAGAAATGCACAGCAGTTCACTGATGAGAGGTCAAGGCACCAGTGTGCTACAGCAAGACAGGAGAAGCAGGTAACAGGCTGAAGGAAAACAGCAAGGAGTTGCAGAAATTGAGAGGAACACCACCACTACCAGGTTCTCAGAGTGAAAACCGAAGATCCAGCCTGTGTGGGTACAGGAGGATAACTGAGTTCAGTCTGCAGGACAAAGCGAGCCCACAAGAGATGGGTGAAGGTTGTGAAAGTGTCACAGTCTTAGGGCTGTAGGAGCTCTCTTCTTCACTCAGCATCCAATTTTCACTACATGTATGAGAAGTTACCTTGAAGAAACTCAAATTTATGCCCAGGCTGACTGAAGCAGCTGACCAATTTCAAATGTACAAGCATAGCATGAGCTTAATCTCGCTAAGAAACAAAAGGAAAAAACAAAAATAAAGTCCATTGTGTGCTTCCATTTTTGAGAGGGGAAGGGGATCAGAAATGGGTTGAATGGTAGAGGAACAATTAGCCCAATTAATACTATAATGAAGACCCCATCTTTGGGAATGTTTAAGTGGCTTCAAGTATTATTCAAGTATTAAAAGCTTAAAAAGCAAAACCAAACATACAGTAATGTCTGTGGCCTCAGACACAGCAAACAGGCTAATAGATACTGCAGGTAGAAAGATTCATAGAAAAGTAAATTAGGATTATTTCAAGGCTTATGGTCTTAGATATCTTAACATGTTTCCTTAAGGGAAAACATCCAAGTGTTTGTTATCCAAAACCAAGTTCTTTCTACTTCGATAATCCCTCACATCAGAGGCAAGCCAGCAGCATGCCCTTGCTGCTACAAAGGCTAACAGTATCCTGGCTGCATTAGGCACAGAACTGCCAGGAGGTTCAGATGATCTGCTCAGCCCTGGTGAGGCCACACCTAGAGCGCGGTGTCCAGTTCTGGGCTCCCCAGTACAAGAGAGACCTTGGCATACTGGAGAGAGCCCAGCAAAGAGCCATGGAGATGAAGGGACTGGAGCATCTCTCCTGTGAGGAAAGGCTGTGAGAGCTGGAACTGCTTCACCTGAAGAAGAAAAAGTTCAAGGATCCCTCTTTGCCTGTAAATACCCGAAGGAAGGGTAGAAAGATGACAGTCAGGCTCTTTTTAGTGATGTTCAGTGACAGAACAAGATGCAACAGGCACAAACTAGAGAACAGGAGACGCCAACTGAACACTAGGAAGCCATCTTTTATTGTGCAGGTGACGGAGCACTGGCACGGGCTGCCCACAGAGGCAGCGGAGTCTCCCTCCTTGGAGATCTTCAAAAGCCACGTCAACGTGGTCCTGGGCACCCTGCTCTGGGTGTCTCTGCTTGAGCAGGGGCTGGACCGGATGCCTCCAGAGGTCCCTTCCAGTCTATACCATTCTGTGATCCTGTCAAGACTTTTCAGCCTGTTACAATTAACAAAACAGATTCCTTCAGGTGAGCATCAGAAAACTAGGACTTGCTCCTGTGAGTCATTCCTTGAACTCCAAGCCCAAAATTTTGCCATTGGATAATAAGATGCTGGCAGAGCATACAAAGCCACCATTTGCTGCAGGAAAAGGATCACTGTTGAGCCTTTAATGAGAGATTTCTGCCTTATATTGAGGCTATCATCCATTCTTTGTCTCTGCCTCCTCAATGCTCTTGGCATCTAAAGCATCCAGCAACCACTGTCCATCTGGCAGGAGTCCCGTGCTGGGATCCTTCAGGCTCCCTCTAAGAGATGAGGCACTGAGTTTCTCTAGCAAATCTATCAATGTTCTCCCTTGCAAAAGATTTCCCATGGCAGTGAATCCTTAACTGACCACATTGACAGTTCAAGGATTGTCTGCTGAAGTTACCCAACGACAAAGGCTAAGTACTCAAAGATAAGGGACGAACAGGTCAGGAAAACAATAAATACACAAAGTCCAGAATTCAAATACTAATTATTCTGTTTGAGTTGTTTGGTCTCCTCTTGTTGCACTCCATCTTCACTCAGCTGCCAAATCAACCATGAGTTGCAAGAGTTACCTATTAATCACTACATACTACCATTCTTAATCACGTTCGCACACAAGGACACAAACATTGCAAGAATTTTCCCTCCCAAGGAGAGCAAAGGAAAGTGACCTACACAGGTTGGTCAGGCACCTGTTCAGTCACTTGATCTAATGCCATTTCAAACATGTGTCATCACTGTTAATGTCCTGTGACATGGCAACTGAAGTAGGGCCATCAAGAATAAACCAGATGTTCTGCCACCATGTTCCTGGGTGTTTGTAGATGGCAAAAGAGTACGACAAAAGAGTAAGAGCAATTAAGACATAAGAACAAATTTGTTGATTGCTGACATTTTCACTCTTTGCATGAGAAAAAGACAGACATCAAATCAAATTGTGATTGTAAAATAATGGAGAAATACACCATGGATCATCAGATAATGGCTTCATTTCACAATGTACACAAGTACCCAGTGACCATTCTGATAAAAGATACGTTAAACAACTAGTACCCAGTGCTGACCCAAAGAACAAATTTCCAAGAATCTCTCAGCAGGCATTAACTATATCTAGTTAATTCCTAAAATGGAAAATGCAAAAGTTTGCATCTTGCAGAAGATGCAAAAAGAATTATTTTACTTCATTGATTTTACTTATCAACACAAGCAGGTGATGCTAGTCAGGAATGGACGTATTAGACATAAAAGCATTACTTTTATATTGCCCATTTTACCAAGTTTAGAAAGCATCACATGCATCATTAACTGTTAAAATACCTTTTTTTCCTACTAACAGCAGCAGGTTGATCACCTACCATAAGAACTGGACAGCGATAGCATCCAATTTAAGCATGCATTCTAAATGATTTATTTCATCCTTGATACTTTAATTCTACTTTATATAATGATAGCATTTAGGAGCAGAAATCATTTCATAGTCTTGAGGTACTTGCACTTCTACACTGCAAAGGGAAGGCCTTTGCAGGATCTTTGAAAAATGCATTGAGTAATTACATTTTGTGTCAGCAGTGTGTTGCTATTCAAACTAAACTCAGTCTGTTTCTAGGTGCCTTAGACTCCTTTCAGATCTTTCTAATGTTTAGCTGAATTGTCTCACAGACACTAATTGCCCAAACATGAAGCATGGAAAAGTGCCAGAGAAACAAACTGGCTCCTAAAAGACGCACGCTTTATATCAAAGCAACATCAGAATAAAGCTTTTTGTCAACCTCCTTTTCAGAAGCCACCAGGGTGGCTTCTGAACCAGGGTTTGCTTTCACACCCTTTGGAAAGGATTAGAAAGCCTTCGATATTTCAGTTTGCAGATATCCTGCCTGGATGTAGATGTTGTTATATCACACATTCACATAAAACAGTAAAATCCATCTTTCTGCTCTCCAGCAGTCATAAAAAATGAAGAAACCCTTGGCTTCTGATGGAGGTCTGACAGCATCTCGGCAGCAAGTCCCTTCCATTCTTCTGCAGAGCTCCTTCAGTCCCATTCATACTGCATTACATTCACGTAGACCTGTTCTAATTTTGTTCCCATCTAATCTAGTAATCAGTTGCTGTATAGACAACTCTTTGTAAATCACAGTTACATTGCTTACATGAATTTCCAAGCAAGTCTTCCCATCTAACTAACATAGTCATCAACTGAAAAAACAGCTGCCTCAAGACATGACATTCATGGAATAAATATCCTATGCTTAAAGAATGTACCTCCAACACGTACTGATCAGATTTCTAGAGCAGCACGATCATGTGGAGGGAGAACCAGAGGAGCTTGGTCTTTCTTTACTATCAGAAAGAGAGAGCACTGCTGATCAGAAAGAACTACCTACATCTTAGAGGGACAAGGAAAAAAAAAGTAAAGCTGTCTCCACAGTTTTTCTTAATACATCAAAATACATTTGCCAAAAGTTTCATCTGACATCTGTGCACCTTAACAGAGGTGTGGCAGAATCTTACTAGTTCTCCCTATACTCTCACCATCTCATTCATACCTCAGCAAGTCCTTGAAACATTTCACAGATTATGAGAAGCTTGGCAGATGAAACGCTTCTCTACAGAAGCAGTAACAAAAAAAAGAATCACAAAAAAATAGCCCTCAGTATCATAGCCAGAAGACTGTGATTAAACAGGGTTGATGCCACAGTATACATGAAATGGGGCATCAAAAATGGATACCACGGTGGAGGCTTCCCTCAGGAGAGGGGGAACTCCTGATGAACTGAAAAGCCTGAGACTTACTAAGGACTTTCCAGGATACGGGACTTAAAACATCACAGACACTCCCAAAAAGGTCAGAATACCAAGAAAGAGACAGCCATTTACTTGACTGTTGTTTATTTAAAGTTATGCGTTACTTGTATGCATTGTGCATTTTCATGTAAGATCTCTTAATAAAATACATTACTCACTCTAATCATGCACCGAAATATCCAGAGCCTCCTTTCGCAAGCCTACTGACTTCACAGTTCCTGTTGTGCCTGTGATTAGTAATGACTGCAAACTGCTCAGCACTTGTCTATATTAAGTATTTCACATTTCATTTCCAGCTTTGAAGATGAACACCATGCTACATTGTTCACGGTACTTGCATGTTCTTAAAAGACAGACACAGAGGAAAAACTGCTTCAGTACCATATAGTCAAATTCTGTTAGGAAGTAGGACGTGGAAAGCTCCATCACACTCAGGTCAGATTAAAGATGGGTGTCACAGCCAGCCATTCACGATTTATTTTCTTATTACTTATCCACTTCTCTTAAAACATAATCAAGTGTAACTTTCAAACAGCAGAGTCAGAAATTTACCATCAGAACTGCAGGTCTGCCAGCTAAAAACTATGCCACCGATCTACAAGTAAACATGACTTCTTTTTGCACAATTACCCTAAAATCTCCAGGTAATCCAACCATTCTGAAAAGTAAATCTCTTACACATCATTTCATGGCATATAAGAAAAGAAGGAATTTGTTGTTTGTACATTGAAGACACATTTGTCTTCAAATGCAATCGAAAAGCAAATCAGAAGTAAAAACAACTTGAAATATCAAATACTGCCTCTGATATCTCTTTATTACCCAGCCTGGATTCCACCTGTTTCTACTAACTTAAAGATGCAAGACATTTTCTCTTGTAGTCTTCGTCTTGTGTTTCTCCCCCACCCCTTTTTATTATTGGTTTTACTTTCTCCTCAGAAAGAAAGACGGGAAAATGGTTTAATATTCATTTCCTAACACGGTCTCCTCATACCAAACGGATTGTCTCAGTTGTTTCATTTCATGTTAATTGAAAGGATCCTGGTACACTTGAGTTAACAAAGCTAAATCTGTGCAATTTCAAGGGAACTTGACAATACTGGGCTATCATGGAACAGAGGAAAATTAAAGAATAAAAATAAAGCTTTTGTAGTCAGCCCAGATCAGAAAGCTATCCTGCATGAAGTCACCTCAAAGAAATGCTAAGCTGTAACAGCCATTGAAGCGAGACACCAAAAGGAAATGGCTAGCATGCTTATGACAACTGGGACGATCCAGGATCGTGTTCACATTAAGGAAGGCTTCAGTTTCATAGAACAACCTGCTGTTGTTGATCCTGCTCTAAACAGGAAGGGCAGGACTAGGAAACACTTCCCAACTTAGCTATGTCATGATTTTATGGTCTCGTATATTCCCAGTAAAGGCATTTTATCTGCAAAACTGATCAGCTTTCTAAGTCTGTTAGCATTTTTAATAAAGATACTATATGAAACTTCTTATGTTAATGGATTTTAAAATGAAGAAGTTCATATTTTTTTAATATCCTTCCTTTTTATTTACATCCAGCTTCCCTTAAAAGAAACAGTATACAAGCAGGCTTTTCTGTTTGTTTGTTGGTTTGCTTTAAAATAACGTGCACCTGTATAAGGGCCATGCTCTTTTATCTCTTCACCATCTTTTAACTCCAGCCCAGGCACTTCATACACCACCACTTGCAGTTCCGGAGGCAAAATGGACTTGCATAATTTACAGCCAACAGTTCCATTAAGGGCAATGAAACGATTGTTTGCTGAACTTGCCATTATTACTCAAGTCTGTCTCAAACACAACAATATTTCAAAGAATAAAAGTATGCAAAAGCACGCTCTTAGAGAAAAAAAGTTGACTGCAATATACAGAATCCTTGCATATAAGCCCTCTATCACAGGCGCAACTGGTTCAGTTCAGTCAATGCCATACAACCAGAATTTTTAATCAACTCTTATTAGCAGCTGTCTTTGCCAGAAGCTGAAGACAAGCGCAGCTTTCACTGAACTCTTCTAGGTACAATTTATTCTGCCATTTCATTTTGCAGGGAGCCTGATTTATTTGACAACGATAGTTTGTTGAGGTAATAAACCATGCAGCAATGATACCATGACTCAGAGCTCATTTGCTAGCAGTCAAGTTGCTTGGCAGCATGACAGGCAGAGTAATGTGCCTTGAAGAAGTATCTATACAAATGCTACAGCTTTCAAGGATTATCAAACAACTGTGCTGCCCAGAAAACATGACTTTACACTCACTACCAATTCTCTTTTGTTTGATTAATTGTGCCCAGCTTCACTTCAAGCACAAAGATTACAAAAAAAATTGAGATCCATGAAAGCCAAAAAGCAACAGCTACTCAGTACCAACAGATTCCTCACGCACCCATCACGCACCCAGCCATTTTACATTACTGCTTCTTTCCAACAAAAGACTCCTCTCTCTGCTTATAGAAGTGATGTACACAGAGTGAAAAAAGCTACCTATCAATTTAGTTTAGGGAAGCAAGAGAACTCTTTCGATTAAACATCAATACTTGATCTATAGCTACTTCATAAAACTGAAGTCCAGAAATTTTTCACCGAAGTTTCCTCAGGTGTGATGGACGCTCTACATTCCAGCAACATCGTTAACATGCCTGTTCTTCTGAGAACTCCTTTCCTTGAAGGACATCAGCAATCAAGTCAGAAATAAAGAGGTAGGAAATTTTAAACACACTAACTTCGACTCTTCTCCCTGGAAATACATATTTTAATCAAGATTTGTTGTAGTTGCACTGCAACAGCCTATGTCTCCTCTGTACCGATGCAACTGAAGACCTAAATGCAACATGACTACAAGACTTGAAAAATTATTCATACTGCTTTCTAGTTGGTCATCTTTACCAGCCTATTTTCAGTGCCAAACTTCACAAAGCTGCAGACACTTTATAATTTCTGTCCCTCCTTCCTCCTCATATATAAACATCAGGGGAAAAAAGAAAACTGAATGTGTTTAGTCATCTAAAGATAAATGAAAAATTTACACACGTTAAAGATAACAATTCCGGTTCTAATTTTCATTTAATGTCTGTAATCACAAAAATATGATCAGCAAAGGCTTTTCCATTCAAACACTTCGGTTTTAAGAAGGATATTATATCAAAATGCTTTCAACTTACACCTTTATTGTTTTAAGTAACTCATTAAGTTCTATCAAAACACAGCCAGGAGAGTTACAGGAAGTTATTGAAGTGGATGAGCTTGTAGCAGCTATTTAAAACAAGCACTTTCAAAAAAAAATTCACAAGGATTACTAGGAAATTCCTTCACAGCTATTTACTTTGACAAGTGCTCACTTCAAGTCATTGAAGGCAGCCATCTATTTGCATGGCTATTTTTGTAACGGCCAAATCTTCAGCATACAGAGAATCACTGCCTGTTGCTAGCCACTGTTTTCATGCACACTCTTCAGAATACTTAAGTTTGATCTCTAGGTGAGGCTCACAAAAAGAAAATGTAACAAATTTGGGGGATAAATAAACCAATAAAGGACACTTGATGGAAAACAAACTAACTCCCTGGTACTAACAAACAATTTTCAACCTCCACAAAAATAAAGAGGGATATAAGGTTTGCTTTGTTAGTACTTCTGTTGTTGCTGTTGTTTTTCAAAACTTGGTCAGTTTTAAACTGTTAGTTGTTTTGATGAGTAATTTGATGTAGAAGAGATGCAGAGAGCACGTGGGCAGCAGCTATTAAACTTTAAAGAACTACAGGACATGCCCCATCCAAGTTCTAACTCCATAAATTACCAAGGCAGCACCAAGAGGATAGTGGAGCTCCGTGCAGAGGCCTCATGTGCGTGGGTAAGAGAGTCACAAGTAGGTCATCTGATTTAACCACATAAAGAAGTAACTTGGCAGTGAAGAACAAAACTTCTTTAGGATAAAGTTCACAAAAACGTAGACCCTATTTCAAATCACAAGCTTCAGTTATCTCTGTTAGTTCTATTTTTAACTCTGTTTTTAACCTTTTCAGTATACATGCAGAGTTAAGCTACGTTCCTGCAGAAAAGAAACTAGTACTCACTTCTGCAAACGAACAAGTCTTCAAGATTTTTGTAATGGCAAAGACTTTACATAACTAGGAAGACCATCTAGGAACCAGACCATACACTTTCCAATTAAAAAAAAACATGCTAACCAATTCAACAAGCGAGGCAGAAGCCTATTAGCATTTCTGATAGCAAAGAACAGTCTCCAGCTACATTCCTGAGATGGGAAGCTTGCTTCCAGTACCTTTAACTCACTTTGTGCAGTGCTTGGTTAAAACAAAATTTCTCTCCATTTAATTTCCTGTATGAATGCTTTACTCTCTTGTAGTCCTTCAATGAACCGAATAAACAGGACCTGACAGGGTTCTTAGCAATACTTGGGTTCAATCTCCCAAATCACTGCTATGGCTCTTTCCATGAGATTCAGTTTTTCCAAATCATTTCTTAATCACGGCTACTAGAATGGGACAGAACTCTCCAAGTAATCTCACTGCTACTTATGGAAAAGAAAATAAAAAAGGATGATCTTTTCATATATTTGAAGTTTGCATTAGGTATTTTAGCTACAACACTGCTTATGCTGAAGCAGTTTCACTGTAAAAAAAATATACGCCACTTCAAAATTGAAAACTTAAGTCTTGTTAGTTGATAACTATTGAAATATCCTCCTAAACACAGTCACTGATTAGCCTTCAAAGTTATTTCTAATAGGGGAGGATGAAACTGCTATGCAAACAGTGTAACTTCTACAGTATAAGATGTATTTGATTCTCATCTATGCAGAAATTACTTTTAGATGTCTTTTTAATCAAATACACATTCCCTAAGAACAGAATTTTTGGGGTTATTTGTTTTGCATACAGCATCCATCTGATAAAGCAACAAAATTTGCTCACAGCGACAAAACAGTACTTGCTTTTTCTGTTATTTAAGGCTACAGAAACCTTAAACCTGTAGATCTGATATCACCCCCCCCCAACACCATGCCCATCTTGAATTTATCTTTGGCTGAATGATATAAAAATTAACTGTAGAAACAGAAATGCAGAAAAATTTTGTTTGTATATGAAGAACAGCTTCCAGCTGCTAATACTTTAATGAATGCTGAATCCAGGTATTCTTAGTGCTATGGCCACTGTCCTTTAGCAGCTACCTACGTAGCAGACATTTTACTTAAGTTACGTAAATAAATTACAAACTTCAACTGAAAAGTTATGCCAGATAGCTTACAGTTCTCTGGATGCCCTCGTGCCTTCAAAGAAATGTAATTATGTTGACAGGCTTCCAATCCTAGTTTGGCGAAAAATTACTACTAGAAATTGATAGCATTTCTTATTCAGATCCTTAATTATTAGGTCGTTATTTCAGTCTGTTTATTTGATGATGACTAATTTTATATGCTTCATCAGATCCTCTTTTGAAGACAAAAAATAATTCTTTATCTACATCACATATGTTCTTCACAGACCTTCAAAGCACCACACTTGCCTTTCTCCACTATAGCCTCCAAATTAAGAAGACAGACTTCTGCAAGACATCCCTATTATCATTAGGCTTACTTATTTGCATTTCTCTGGTGGACACTGTATTTGTAATCCCTTCAGCACAACATTTATAGATTAAATCTGTGGCAAAACACTAGGAGCTCAAAATGCTAGCCTTCAACCAGCAGCCAGTACTTGATCAACTTCTACAAAGTATTTGAATGATTAACCTACTGAAGTTAGCCGAAAACAATGTGACTGTGGTGGCTTCTCTTCTTTAACTGTTAAAAAGAGAACTAAGAAACAATATATTAAATCATCTTTTAAAAATAGTCTTCCAAATAAGCAATCACTACTATTCTACAGAAGTGACATAGTCCCAAATGAAAAGTATTATACATAATTGTGAAAGGAAAGTATTTCCATAAAAGATGTACACAAGCGTTCTACGCAACAATCAGTCAAATGTCTGAAACCTTTACAAGGCTCTGGGAAACCAGAAGTTTCTATAAAAAAATAATCAGTTCTATGCACACACATACCCAACTCATTAAATATTTACCACTAGTAGTTTCCAGGTCCTTCATTCATTTTCTTTTTACACCTTAAATATGACAGACAATAGCTAAGTGAATTTTTTCTAAAGCCAGAATTTACCCTCTTAAGTTTTCATAGTTCAATGCTAGACTTCTGGATCAAGAAAACTGTCACCCTGCAACTGTGAGCATAAGGCAGAACATCTCAGACACCAACAGCACACCCATTGCTTGGTTTTACATCAGATTTACAAGGTTTGACAGGACTGATGTTAAATGAACAGATTTACTTTCTACACAGACACAGCTGGGACTTCAGTCTTATCAGTGAAGTCACTGAGAAACTACTGACTTCAGTGAAGCAACTGTGAGCCCTATAATTGACTTTCCTTTCCGCACAGGCCAAGGGACATTATTTACCAACCATAAAATGAACAATTAGGTCAAAAGAGAAACAGTTGCCTAGAAGCCTTAAAAAGCTTCTCATCCAGTCACCTGTGCAAGATCTGCTTACATAACTCCTAGCCAACAGTAGCCAAATGCTTTAAGGAAAAGCCCTCTGACATTTGGGGTTTTGTCTTCTATAGAAGTAGCAGTTTCACACCACAGAATGAAACAAAGATTTATAAGGAAAAAAACATTAACACCATATCAGTTACCAAATGCAACCTTATTGCAATTGAGAACTTGTTAAACATGTCTTGCATTTTCACAACTGAGCCATGAAAGTGTTGCAAGTAAATATTAACACAGCTCAGTTGCAAATTCAAAAAATAAGAGCTTTTGAGCTGTTCAGGAAAGTTAATGTCACTATTCCACCTTTTGCAGGAGTATGCTCTTTTACTAAGACTGATGTATAAAAGCGATAAATTCAAGTCTCAGATCTCCTTCCACTAATTAACCTTATCCCCAAAGTTGCTAAAACACAAAGGCAAGGTTTCCTTCCTTCTTTGTGTTTTTATTTATTTTTAACCCCCCCACACCTTCCCCCATGGACAGGGATGATTGTTTTCCCAATCCATGTACTCACCTGCAGGACAGCAGGCAGGGGAAGAAGGAACCTTATTTCCGTGAATTAATTTGAATAATCAGAAAAATATTTGGTACAATATGCAAGTGCTTTTTTAATATAAAATCATCTGAATCTGTATTTACATTATGTACGGGTATTTGATATTTTATGGTCTAAGTTTAAGAATGTTATGAACAACAAAGGTAACCTCTGACTAGGACCGCCAGCAGTGGGTGGGCCCTTCTACCACCTAGGCAGTAAATCCCAGAACTTGAACTACGCAGGCATATATAAACGGTAATCTGAAGGGATGGGCATACACACACACCAGTAGGACATGGGCCATACCACCTGGCCTCAGGACTGCAGAACCAGAGTGAGTCCTACGAAGTCATCAGATTAACATTTTCATAGCAGAAAGGTCCAGGCATTTAGGGATACCCTGAAACTTCACTCCTCCTGGGATACTGTGGCAATGGAGGGAGAAAACCTTGTACAGTCTCTTCTGTTACCTCCTAGAAGCAGCTCTTCTAGTTTCCTAGACAGCATCCAAGCATTGCCCTAGTGCTAGCTGATGGAGGCCATGACTGTACCAAACGGGTATTACCCACAGGCCAGCACTCAAGCTCACTTCCTGGCCCTACTTTTGTGTCCTATTTATTTGGCAGCATGACCATCAATATGTTTTTTGAATACAGGAAGCTGAAGTCGAATTTTTCTACTGCTGCCAGAAAATAGCCAGCAGCAGAGCTGTTGTGTTTCCATGCTCCCAGATGTTTAAAATTTCTATTCACTCTGCTGTATCAGCAGAAATCAGCTGAAAGGCCTAACTATGAACAGGCTTATAAAAAACACTAGACACCAAGCGAACTATATTTCAGGTTTAGTTTCGACACCTGTTTTTAATGACTTTAATACTCTCACCAATCTTGTACTCCAAGTGCTATTTCTAGACTTACTGTTCAGTCTTCATATTTTATTTTGCATAACTATGCAGCATAAGTGTTATCCTTTTTACTTGAAGTAAATTCATTAAATAGCATCATTAAAATAAGGTTGGTGAAAGAAGCTCATTGGATATTTACTTGAAACAAAAATATTGCAGTTTAAATAAAGCCTATTTTTCTAGTCAGCATGAAGTATGAGAACTTACTTGCTTTAAAAGTTACTTGTTTTCCTTACCATTCTTAAGAGTAAAGCTTGTTTTAACCTACTTGTAACATGTGATGCATGCAATTTGAAGTAACTGCTTTGTAACTAAAATTGCTCCATTTGTTACATTTTTTCCCCTCCACTGAAAGAGAAGATTTCCAGTTTTATCCGATTAACTCACACTGTGATACAGCAGCAGAAGCCTGGTACCCACATCTAGGTTTTACCCTCACATGAGCAGCAGCTAGGAATAAGAGAACATACCTAAAGAGTTGCGCATAGCACAACCATTTCAGCAGATCAGGACGTGGAATTGAACCATTTGGGTTGAATCAGGAGCTAGTTGGTCCCATGCTCCAACACAGGAACATTAAACACACTCATGCTTATCTAATTACTAGCAAGTACATGACCACGAGATTGCTTTTTACAAGAAGCATACATAATTTGTTAGAACAAAGACCCAAACAGACCTGCCTGGTACCTCCCTTTGCAGCACTTAACTGTATTCATAGTTTCTTTTAGAATATTAAGCCATATAACTTGTAATTGACATTCTTACATTTCTGAAGAGAAATCAACACCAATAGTTGCTTCTGAGCAACTTCTTACCAAATTAACTACTAGGAAATAAACTGGCCATCCGATCAACTAATGTTCTCTCACTTCTGTAGTTGTTTGGATGTCAACTTTTGAAGACAATCCTGAAAATATGAGCCTAACATGGTGTATTTTAAAAACCAGAATAAACTTACATTCAGTAACGGTACAAAGCAGCAGTGTGTTCTAATAGACAGGATCACAAATGAAAGCCGCCCTGGCTTTGCACTTTCTGTGTAAAGCAGTTTTCCTTTTTGGTTCTTTTACCAGCATCTTTCCTGACAGCTTCCTACATGTCAGGAACCTGTTCAAGCACAGATTTGCTGTTTTGCTAAACATTTATGCAGGAATTAACTCAGTGGGAACCTAATTTGATTCTGATCTCTAAACTAGCGGAATATTAACACATACGCATACAGTAATAAGAGACATGCATTTCCTGGTTCTAAGAATGATTTAAAAGAAGTTCTGTTCTGGATAGATTCAGATACTGCTAATCTAACCAATGTATTCATGCAAACCTCAAATAATGTCCTACAAATATAACTCTATGACAATATTTTTAACTTAAGACAGCATTCATACTGCGCTTTTCTTACAAAGAAAGGAGAGAGAGGAGGGCAAACACTTAGTACCTTAAAATCTCATGCAAATTTTCTTCCATTCAGACATCCTCCTTCTACTAGCACTGGATGTTATCAAGTCTCATCTGTACAGTTAACTCATACTTGTGAGACACTTCGGATTACTAAGTAATAGCAAAAAAAATCAGGTGCTAAGAGTACAAGCAAAGTCTCAGTGGGGATAATGCCAACTGTAACAAGCATCAGACATCATAAAAGGCGGCAAAAATACCCAGATGAACCATTTTCTCTCCTAGAAATAAAACCACAGTTAACAGAATTTGAACACTGTAAGACCTGAATGTTCCAATACAACCAGAAGCACTGCATATATGCGCAGTTAGAAGAAAGCTTAACAGAAACGTTATTTAAAAGTTTTTTTTTATTTTTTTGAAAAGAATGGATACTTACTTGTGCATATTTTCCACTCCTATTATGATCATGATATAGTAGGAAATTCCACTTTGTATAACAAAATGTAAGGCATACCTAGGAAGAAAAAAAATAAATCACTCAATGCATGTCTATTAATAACAATAAACCACATACATTTTATTTATATTAAATTTATTTTATATTTATATATATATATACACATATTTAATATAAAATTAAAAAGACTTGTCAAAAATCTAACTTAATCACTTCTTCCAAAAAAAAGTTCTATTTAGGTTTTCTGCAACCCTCCCTTCTGTTGACAGCTTCCCCCTTTAGCACAGCATGGATGAGCAAAGACTACAGACTTAGCTAGAGTTTTCCAGCTGATAAACAAGAACATAGCAAACGTTAATAATCCTTAAAAATACAAAGACTAGGTCTTGTAATACTTTCATCCGGCATTGTTTCACGTATAAATAACATGAATGTTTTATGGTATCTTTTTGCCTGTTTGCCACAACAGATCTCAAATAAGGCCAACTATATTACTCATTTTGCACCTCTCTACTTTTTTTTATGTGTATGTTATGTATATTTTCATATTTAAATATAACTTTCATATTTTTATATTCATATTTATTTTAAAGGAGCTAGTAGAACACTTGTGGCAGACCATTGCCAGTGATGAAGAAACACAGTGTTCAGTAAGTTGATTCTCTCTCACTTCAGCATTCTAGGTGCCTCTAACATATTTATATGTGCTCAAGTGACACTGATCTGGTTTGGGAATTTTTCCCCATGAAAAGCAGCCTAAAGAGCAGCTAATATTTTGTTATACTGATACTGTGGGTTTGTGTTTTTTTTCAGCTTTTCAGCTATTTCCCAACTTCATTCCTCATTCATTCACATGGAAACGTCTTCAAAGCCATTCACCCAGTTCTATCCAACTAAAATCCTACGAAGTCTAAACATGATGAACTGAGGGAAGACAGCTCACTTCAGTATTAACTGACCTTGAAAATTATGACTTTTTATGGAAAATATGATCCAATCTGCATTTGCTGTCATGATTCACTAATAGCTAGTCTCATCTAAGTTATAATTACCTAAAATTCTTCCTGTCCGATATCATCATCACAAGTATTACAAAAAAACAAAAACATAAAAACCTCAAAAAAACATTGCACAATATACACTTCAGCAATAGGAAAAAGAATTGGCACAAGTGAAACACAAATATCAGCCTTTTACAGAATAGGTACTTTTAATATCTCACTTAAATTATTTTCTGCCTTTTTCAAAAGTGTTTTATTCCAAGATTATAAGAAAAAAGCATTTAGTAAAATACAAGTTCATAGCTAAAATAATTGCTCTAAGTATGATACAGAACTAACTAGAATAACCTGCATCTCTACCATGGTATAAGACTTTTCTGGTTTCTTTTTTAGGGCATACTGCCAATAAGAGTCTTCCATAATCTTCATTTATGTCTGTTGGGATTGAAGGTCATTTCTTTCTTTCTCAAGCCTCCCATCCACAACTTGAGTTACGAATATTTGGTAACACTGAATTCCAAGCTGCAGTTAATGATTCCCTTTTCCAAAGCAATAGATACAGAACGAGCTTCTAAAACTGATATGGCTCTCATGAAAACCACACCCATTAGCAAGTCTCCTGTATCATTCTCCTGATTTCCTGCTAAGGGCTGTAAGTCTTCAGATCACTGTCTCAAATCAGAACACAAGAACCAAAAGTTTAATACATGCATTGGAATTACGCAATTACATAAGCAAGTAAATTGCATATGTAAATCCAAAGAATATAAGTTACTGATTTTCCTTTTCCAAAATTTAAAAGTAATATCTACCAACTAATGTGGGGAAGCCTCTGCAATATGCCAATGTAGAGGCCAAATCTGTGGTTTGGAATTCCAGATTTATGCACACGTGGTGCGTGCACAGCCACACGTGCACACACTGTATGCATCTTCCCACCTGCACTCCAGCTTGTGGGAGAGAAATAATTCCCCGTAGTTCAGCAACATTTTACAAAAGTTGGTATAAATCTAAGCCCTCTATACACTTAAAATTGAGGGAGCAATTTGTTTACCATGCAATAAAACCAAACTGGTTCTCAATTCATCTTAAACCGACTTGGGAAGATAGGAGCCATTTGGTAATTTTGAAGAGAAAGTATTACTAAACTAAAAGTATCCTCTTTATAAACCCTACCACCATTCTGTCTTGCTATGGTGTGTGAAGATCAAAAATATGAAAGCAGCAATCACAGAAGACTTTCTGCATTTCTGGTTACTTTTCCTACAAAAAGTAAGATTATATTCAATATTCAGAAAAGGACATGGTGAGTTAACTCATGCAGAGAATATTAAAGAGAAATTCTTCGACATCACATTGTGCAGTGCCTCAGGAGAATACTTTTCAAGCAAGTTTACAGAAAAACTGGTACAAGTTAAACAAACTGCACCTGTCCCATCCTCCCAAAACCACAGGAAGAGAGTGTGTTAGTTATCAGCTCACAAATGGAAGGTCTTTCAAAACTCATGCACTGCATCACAAAATTTAAGCCCCTTTCTGCACGTTTGCAGCAGCTAAAAAAACACGCGTAATACAGTTCCTTCATATGAAAGCTGCAAACAAGAAATGAAAAAATTACAAATCCCTGAAAAGTAAAATGAAGTGCAACTTACCATCCAAAACAAAAAAGTGCAAGATAAAGGCCCAAAAGGGTTGCAACAACGTGTCTTATAAACGGGCTAGTTTTGCTTGAATGAAGGTATGTTCGAAACCAAATAGCCGCAAGCAAGGCAAACAGTTGGCACACTACAAAGTTGACCTGTATAAAAGAAAAAACAAATTCTCACATGCCTGTGCATTAGAAATTCACAAAAATATCTATGAACTATTAGCAATCTGCAGAACTTTCAGCTCTCCCATGGCTCTTATCATAGCACATCACCTTCAGAGCTTCTCCCAAGAGCCATCCCTCCATAAAACACAAGCCAATCCTCCCATGAGCCACTATGGAGAAGAAAAGATTCATCAACCCTGTAGAGACAACCTGTGCATGTATCAAAAAAAAAAGAAGTTATAGCTTCTAAATATTTTCCTGCAGGTTTTCTGCAGGAAAATCAGCCAAATCAGCCTTCTCTCAACCATGGAATCACTTATACTCTCCCAGTAATGCAACGATCTGGATTTGCAGGGGGTTTTTTTGTTCTTTTTTTGTGTGTGAATGTTGTTTCTTTTTTTTTTTTTAATTAATAGAACTTGGAAATGCACATCACATACACACATCACTGGCAGACCACTTCTGTGGCCTAGGCAAAAGCAAGGCCCATGGCAGCATCCTCCAGTGGTATACAAGCAAATGTGGTGCACACCGCATTGTCTTCCTCTACAGAGAGAGTAGAGTGGATGCAGAAATTCCTCCTCCCTTCAGGGTGTTTATTCCAGAATATAGAAAGTCTCCTGTATATTACATATTTAAAGGCAGTAGGATACTGAAAGCAAAAGCAGAATTAAAAACACCAAACCAATGAGTAAGAAGAATTATTCTGAATGTGGCCTTGAAAAAAATTTACCAGTAACACACGACAAAGAAGTAATTTCCTGAAATATAGCAACTGCTACCAAAACTCGTCTAAGCTACAAAAAGCTGGATGAATTCCTTTATTTAGAAAGGAGTATTTCCCACACCACTGATTTTCTCCTTGCTAGAAAACTGCTTAACAACTTTTTGCCTAAGAGCAGCATCCCAAGCCATCACAAGCAAGACCTTGGGGACCACTGCTTTGCCCCATAAGCTCGTTTCCACATACAGCATGCTTGGCTAGCCCTTAGCACAACAATTTTAGCCTGTTTGATGTCTCTTAGCTGAAATATACACATGATCTTAATTCCACAGGGTCCAACGACGACGCTATTTTTATGTTTGTGACAGCAGGGCTAATATTGGTGCTGCAGCCGCACAGGGAACACCGCTGGCACCGTAAGGCAGCTGGCCCATCCCTTCAGTTCTCTGCCAAGCTTCAAGCAGGAACAGGTACAGGTGTGAGAACGCACAGCCACGGACGTATTCCAAGTATAAATTAAATAACACCAGCTACCTGCAGAACTCATTAACAGTTTCATAGATACCCCAGTTGTAAATTCAAGGAGAACTCCCCTTTTTCCATACTACTCTAAAACCATTAAGAGTTAGCAAGGAAAGAAGCTGTGAACACAGGCTGCTAAAAACAGGGGCAGGTTCCCTAAACCAAACCATTACACACACTTTGCCATCCATACTTGTACTCCCACATTCACATTATGCTTTTAACAGTATCTGAAGAATCCTAAGTGAAAGAGGAGATATCCTGTCAGGGCATAACTTGACCTGTTTTCTCTCCATTATATGTAATGATGCAAATGAAACAGATTTATGACTTGGGATGAGTCTGTGGATTCGATTGAAAAGGTTCATACAAAACAGTCAGGTTTAATGAACCCCTGAAAAAGAAACAAACTGATGTTTTAAGGAGAGAGCAAGAAAGAAAAAATAGAGCCAAAGCAATTGACTATGAATTCAGTACTGACATTTGTTTTGAATATTTATACCGCAATCATGCTACGTGTACTGCAGAGCAATCGTGTTTCTGACCTCAAGAACTGGCACTCCTGACAGACTTGGACAGGGAAGAAGACAGAAGAAAATTGGGACAGATACAGAACAAAAGTGAGGAGAGTGAGGCAGAGGCACAAAAAAGTGAGGAGAGTGAGTGAGGCACAAAAGTGAGGCAGAGGGAAGAAAAGGGCACGTATACCTGCCCAGAACCGATGGCACAGCGAACAAGTTAGCATTGCTGGATTTACAACACCCAGAAATCCCTGTCTTGGCTGAATCACAGATCAGTTCGGTGCCTCATGATGCCCCTCTTTCTGAGATCACCCCTGCAAGCAAGGCAGCAAGACCTGAGGAAGAGGAGTCATCACCTGGCTCCTATGATTACCATAGCAAAGCGGAGAAGTTGAAAGCTACATACCTCCAGGTTGGCCTTTACACGTACCTACTTCTGGTAATACTCTGCTGCTCTGTTCTGCTCTCCACCAGCAGGATTTCTGCTTCATTCAGCAAATGGACAACTGCCAAGTCTTTGCCCTCACCCTACAACCCATTAAATACTTACATCTGCATCCTACGCTGAATACAAAACCTTACATTTCCCCAGACGTGTTTATGCAGATCTGACCACAACATGGAAGACTACATAACAAAATGCCAAAGTGAGAAATAGATGCCCATTACTTTTGGTTGCCTGATTTCAAACACACAGTGTCTAGTTTTTTAGTCAGTACTTTTGACACAACTTGAATCGAAGCTGTGCTTCGAAAATATAACTTCAGCTGATCTTATGAATATTCAGCATTCCTATAAATAAGGCCCAAAATACCACAAAATGCAAGGAAAATTGAAAAGCATCCTTAGGACATTTTCATATCATGGTTTCTCCAGATCACCAAAACTCCGTGGTAGACACAGAGGTGGAAACCAGCCAGCCAGGGACTGGCACTCTGAGCAGGGAAAGGAGCTCACGTGGAAGAGTTTGTGACCTCTGTGGGGCTGCATGACAGTCGTATTGATAATCTTCATCTGATGCTTGTCCTGACTTTTAAGCATATGATATCACCGGCTAAATATTCACTTAGTATGCATTTTGAATATCTGATTGCTTACATTTTCAACAGAAACAAAACCCAGCACCTCAACCACAAAGTCAGTGCTTCTATCTAATTGCGATTACCAGTTATTGCTTCAAACCAAAGCGCAGATTTCTACCGCTCTCCCAATCCGAAGTAGCAACTCTTTTCTACATGGAAATGAGGATAATCCCTTGATGATAACATAGGAAGTCAAAGGAGAACCAAAGATTCCCAAATCCCATCCTATTCACTTCGCATTTCAGCACCTACAGTGTTTTAGTGAAGGTCAGGATGGCATCAGAAGCAACTCACCCAATCACCCTCACTTAAAGATGCTTTGGCATGCATTGTACACCAGAGTCCAAATAACACAATTCATATAAACATCTCGTTCAGTTTGGCTTTAAAAAACTACAGAAGACATATTCCAAAGGAAAAAGGACATTTAGTCTATGGACTAGAACTAGGCAGGTTTAGGTTTCCCAAAATCATTACAGCACCAGTGCTGGGTCCTCAGTGCCAAAAAGGTCATTCAACAGGTACGCTCCTACTGCCCTGCAGTTCTTACTGAAGTGAAGATAACCAGAATTTAGCATTCAGCCTTTTCTTAATTACAACTCCCACCTTAACCCAGCATCAGGCTTCAGCAAGAGCTCCACGCTGAGCTACATGAAGATCTACAGATATACAACTTGCCTTGAAACAGAGCACAAGAATTATCCAGCTGGCTTGACGACAAAGAGAACAGCCACTCAGACAGCAAATGAGGAGGGAGGTACAAGGACAGAGCTGGACATGATCATCCTGAAAGTTTCCACAGAAAACACGTGGAGCCAAGCAGCTATTTAGTTTGCAAATGTTACATACGGTAACCTCAACATCTGGGAACGATATACTTGTGTACCTTCTGCAAACTTATGTCAAACTCGTATAACATTTTGAGTACGGGCAGAATAAAACTTAAACACCTCGTGATTTGGTCAGCCTTGAGCAGAACACCCACGAAGAACAAAGACGACGTTCATGAAAGCAGGATGATTGATTCCTCAAACCAAGCTCTAACTTGTCTCCCCCGAGTCATAAAAGCTGCCCCTATAAGCAGCTCTGGTTTTACTGAGGAAATAAAAGCCCTGATCCACTTGAAGCTCAGACTTCATAGGGGTGAAAAAATCTGAGCCAGTGCATGGAATGACAAGTTTCACCCCAAAGAGTTGTAATTTAGCAAGTTTATAAGAAAACTAGAATTTTTGGCCTCCTCAGGTTACAGGTCATGCCAACAGCTCAGCTTATAGCGGCACTGACACCTGAAAGTCCCAGACAGCTTTCAATTACATATCGCTGTACAGGTATAGAGAAGAATAAAAAATCTTCCAACCATGATGCAAGTTATCATTTGGCAGTGATTCATGTAGGTACCTGTTAAATACCACTTTGACACACTAAGCTATTACAAAACCTGCTGTATGTATTTGAGCAATTTAGTCCTCTGGTGCAAGCCCAGCTGTATAGCCAGTGCAGCTGATAAGCACACTTCGTGCCAAACGTAAGCCATCAGGACAAATTCACAGTTTCAATGTTTGGACTATTCTTCCCCAGCCACTCCAGCAAATCCATTACACTATTAACTCCGTGTTAAACTATCTACATCATAAATTTCATAAATTGCATACACTATGCAAAAAAAAGTCAATAGAAAGTTTATAATAAAACTTAAAAACACATTAATTTTAGCCTTTTCGAAGTTTAAATGCAATTATGACATGCATTTGTAATAAAAATTGTTTCTTGGGAAAAAAGTGTTTGAGAGAACAATTCTTTATGTAAAGAGGAGGAGAGAGGTCAGTGACTGCTCAGAAGGGTTTTCATCACTGAGAGGGAGTTTTGGCAAAACATTTCATTTGAACAGTAGAAACCGCCAACCTTCTGACACAGTCAGCATCTTTAATAAACCATTAATATTTTTTTTTTAAAGTCCATGTTAAAATGAAATATAGAGGATTATTTTTCTTATGAAACTCATTTTTAACATACTGCTGTGCAATTTTTATGTACTAATTAAGACTCTAGGCCCAGCTTCCTCTTCACATCAGCTGTATTTCAATACCAAAAGCCAAGTGTCGCAGCCAAACCCTCCAGATCCTCCTTCACAGCACAGAAGGCATTCGCCTCGTTCCAAAGAGCAGCCAAAGCAGCAGCAAGGGATGCTACCGATATAGATGATTCCTAACTGAATAGCACAAATTAATCACAGCAGCTCGTACAGCCTACATTCCTGGGAGAAGCAGCAATATTGTTGTATGAAGTTCTGCTCACCAGCTCCTGGAAGGCACGGGCAGGTGGTCGGACATACAACACACATGGTAAGGTGCCTTGCAAAAAAGGTAAGGTGTGGGGAGTGCCAAAGATTGAGGGATTTTGTGTTTTACTTTCTCCTCTGCCAATGATCCACCCAATCTCTCTAAAGTCACCTCTTCTTCGTGCTTCTTCATTTCCTTTTTTTTTTTTAAAGAAATCTGCTCAGATCAGAAAAAAACATTCAAACCTGTAAGCTGCAGTGAGTGCCTATAGCCTCAAGAGCACACTTTTGATGTATTAAAGTCCATTCCTTTTTTTTTTTTTTAATTCTTCATTTGAAAAAAAAAAAGCAGTTTAGTTCTTATTTTCCCCCTTTATGCCAAACAGTGGTATATTTCTTCCACGGAATTGAATTTTTCTGAGCTGCAAGATGCCAACATCACTCCGTATCTCCCTGTCTAGACCTATTTTTTGGTTCCCCATTCTGTCACACAAACAAAGTTATCTTCCTTGTTTCCCACACCGCCCTATAGTGCTAGTAAGTAAAACACATTGAGCATTATTCCTTTTTCTCCTGTCTTTTCAAGAACTATGGTTACTGGAGAGAAAAGCCAAAACATTTTAGAATATCAATTATACAAACACTTTGAAGAGAGCTCTTGCAAGAGCTAGCACATTAAGACAGAATAATGTACACTTTCTTTAAAAAGCAGCACTGATCTTCAAGCTGAGGCTTTGATTTTTTTTTTTTAATATAAATTTTATTAGCAGCAGCATTGTAAACACAAACCCTTCCAAGCATCGGATTTGGTGACACACACTTGTCATAAATTGCCGAACCTTACTGTAACTGGTGAAGCGTCAGTTATGGCTGGTTTCTCAGATGTCAGTATTAGCTCGTTCTTGCTGCCAGTTAAGTCAAAGCCATTTCCCTTCCCACCAAAGCAGTCAGTTGAAGACTTGAAAACATCTACAGATGTTCCCAAAAAGTTACTTTTCACACTGGGGAGCTGATGCTTCTCCACAGCAACCACAGAGCAGTACAGATGGATCATCTGCTGTCCAATTTCTAACCTTCATCCAGTGCGAAAGAAAAGGAACAAACAGCTTGTACAATTATCCAGTAACTGCCTACTGCCAAACCACTACGAAACAAAGAGCGAGAACAATTATTGGAAAGCAACAATCAATTTTCCAACTATTCCCCCAAAATCGAAAAAAAGCAATCCCATGACAAGACTCTAAATCAAAGCATTTAGTAATTTTCTTCAATTTCTTGGGAAAAGTTGGAAAGAATTCCAGAGAAACAGATTAAGTTAAATGACATTTGATAGTTCAATTCAGAGCACATTTCTCTAACTGGCAGGAAGAAGCTGGCATTCCTCTTACAATTCAAAGGTCGTAAATCCTGTGGCAATGCTTCCAAGCACATTTTCGGGTTTTGGTTCAAATAATACCAAGCATATTCCATGATGAAGATTTAACTAATTAGCGCTCTGCATTGACGTCTCAACCTCACCTCATGTGTGAAATACAAGGAAATGGAGGATAAGCAGCTGTGGTTATTTTGGGTAGTATCAGGATAGGAAAATGTTGAGACACTTCTTTGTAGCAAAGATTGTGTTACTCCATGTTCATACAGCACCCCAGGCGAAGGGATGGTCATTTTCAGGCTGGCCTTCAAGCACAGCTCCTCTTCTAGCAGCCCGTGCTTTAAGTCCGTGCTCTAGCCATTGTCAGCCACCTTCAGCACTACTGGCAAGCACTCTTCAACATCACACTAATATACTTCATACAAATTTACTGGCAGCTGGAAGGACTTAACTCAGATTCTGGATGCTGTCTTCCCAAGCTGATTTTAGTCCAAAACAAAAGACAGACATGACATACGTTAATAATAGTATTTCTATTTCCAGTATCAACTTTCAATTTCTAGCATGTAATTTTTCAGCGTGCTGGAGAACATCCTGAAGAACAAACATGATGGAGACCCCATGAATCCGGTTCACACAATAAATGAGCATCAAATCCAGCCAGCTTTTCAAAATAGTGCTTACTAAATCATCACTCAAGGTATGAAAAACTGTAGGACTAAGGGCTTACAGTAAAACCATGCATGTGTTTTACAGTAAAAACAACCAACACTCACTCATTCATCAAGGATGGGAAGAGGACCGTTGAAGGGTATGCTTTCTGACCAGCTCATAAGGACTTAGCATTATAGATACTGAGCTTTGAACAGCTACATATTCACAGCAATAGCCAAGATCTAGGAAGCAAGCTTGCTTCAAAGGTGAAAATTGGAATAAGAATGCTGGTTTTTGTTGTGTTTTTTTTTTCCCCCCCCTGTCTCCCCCTCAAAACTGTAGCAGCCTCACACTTCTGGTGAGCAGAAACTGGTTTGGGCAGGTAAAGATTGCAGATTACCAAGGAAAAAAGGCTTGCACCATCAAAACACAATAGCCTGGGACTGTTTGGAAGCACACTTTGTCAAAGACCAAGTCTACAACTAAATTTTGGGAAGCGTGCCTTTTTATCATAAGCACACAGCGCACATGCACATCACGACTAACACCAAAACCTCTACTGACACAGCAACATACAACATATCCAAAGGTGTATTTGAATGACAAGCTTTTAACACAGTATTAAATACTTAGAGCCTGATTTTTTTAAAAAAAACTTTCAGTTTATTTCATTTTTCTAGCTATTTAAAAAGACAGCAAGAAACTACCATCTATGGGAGTATCCTTTTCTGATATAAGCAGAAGCAGACACGTTCACCAGACAGTACTGTTGTGTTCTGCTATGTGAGAAATTGAAACCAAAATGCAGCTCAAAACAAGCAACACAAGCTTACAAAGTAAGACCCTTGTTTATAAAGCCTGCAGAAATCCAGCAACAGCACTAGTCCCTTTACTTAGCAGGGGAAACAAACGTTCCCCATCCCCAAAACATAATTCAGCTTCGGTGTTCTCCATTAAAAAAAAAAAAAGACTTCAGTGCCCTCTCCCTTAAACAACCACTGTTCACCTCTAAGAGTCCTTTCCCCTCTGCTTCTACTCTCCTTCTGTTCCTCCCAATTCAGAATCATTTAGAACCACAGAACGGTTTGGGTTGGACGGGACCTTAAAGCCCATCTAATTCCAACCCCCTGCCATGGGCAGGGACACCTCCCACCACACCAGGCTGCCCAAAGCCCCATGTGGCCTGGCCTTGAACACCTCCAGGGATGGGGCATCCACAGCTTCTCTAGGCAGCCTGTGCCAGTGCCTCACCACCTTCAGAGAAAATTTCTCCCTTACACCTAATCTAAATCTTCATTTGTGGGAAGTCAGCCACCTCCAATGCCTCCAAGCGCCAGAACAGCCCCATACACTCCTGCAATACACCCTACAACCTGCAGAAGCAATGGGCACTACCCAGAGCTGTAATTGCTTTTCAACTTAAGCGTTTTAAAAGGAAATGGAATTAAGTAACACCTAATAACTCTTAAGCAATGAGAGTTATGCCTCTACCTTGACATACCTTCTCTAACTTCTTATATTTAACCCCACGACAGAAGGATCGGGAATTCTGTACAGCGGAAGCGTTAGCAGTGCAGAATACAGCCCCGCAGCTATTCAACCAAACAGGCTGCCCACAAGCACCAAAACACCAGCACCTTCGTCTTCAGCTTAAGCCACTTACAAAGTAAATGGAAACTCAAATCCCAGCTAGGGCAGTAAAATTGCACTATTACAGCCAACCCGAAATAGCTCCTTCCCCTTTGGATGCATCACTGCAGAACAGAAGGCAGAGGTATGGATCCCTTGCAAGGAGGGCTGAGCTGCTGGAAACCATTTACAATAAGCAGACAAATCGAAAGAGCCAGACAGCTCTGCTCACTTCAACGAATGCTAAAATACCAAAAAAAAATATATATATATACACACACACACCAGCTTAAACTATGTTCCAAGGTAAAGAAAGTGAAATATCTCTAACAGAAGAACTGCACCAACGTGCTTTTTAAACGAAATACTGTACCGATGCACACGTTAAATAAACAGGCTTTCACCTGGCTACCTGCAATTTCCCCACCTTCTGAGAGAAAACAAAGCCCCACAGCCTAAACTCCCTTGGTCAAAAGCTTGGGAAACGAGCGAAAACCTAGGCAACTGTTCCTCATGAAACGCACAGATCACCCAAAAAAGAGAAACGTAATAAAGACATGCCATAATTAAGGCTGTAAAGCAGAGCTTCATCAGGTCAGAACAGGAGCAGGCAGGCAGGAGTTAAAAAAAAAAATCAAACGTTGAGGCTAGTGAGTGACCAAGAGGACTTGTTTCAGCTTTAGCCATGTTCACAGCGCCCTTTAAATCAGCGCTGTGCCCACCCCAGCCTGCAGAGCAGAGCCAGCCCTACAGCTGCAGGGAAGGGATTTACAACAGAAGCTCTTCAAAAATAAACACAAAGCCACGCAGTAGCAACTGCGCTTGCAGTAAAATAAGTTCCTCTTGTCACCTTCAGTGTGCCTTAATGCTTTTTCTCTGTTAGCCTGTTCTCTGGCCACCCCAGTATTTCTTTTCAGCATCCCAGGACTGCAGAGTTCCTATGGCAATCTCGAAGCGGCACTCTGAAGACAGAAATGACTTGTACCCAAGTCAGGAAGCTTTTTTTTTTTTTTTTAAATACCAGCTAAATGAATTGCCTAAGGAAGGGAAAAACAGTTTGACAGAACAAAGCAGGTGACTCCGGGCTGTTCAGGTAAAGCCTGTTTATTTTAGATGCTTGCTGCAGAAACCCTGGGTTGGAATTGCATTTGAGTGTTTCCACTACTTCACCAAAACTGGGAGAAATCCCCACTCTCAGTGTGAGTAAGGCTGTACCAAAATGAAAACTTACTGCTGTCTCTGTAAAAATTTAAGAATTAAAGTAGACATATGGTTTAAGTCTTTGCAACAAGATTTATAAACGTGAAATCAGAGGTACTCCTTTCTTGCACCAAGACTTTCCTCCACCCAGCAACTGATCCATCTTCTCCAGCAGTGTATCCAGTGTCTTGTCGTCTTTTCTTTTCCAGTTCTGTTGCAGCTCCCACTCCTTTTTTCAAGGCAGTCGCTTCTCCTATTGATTTTCTTCTTTTATTCCAACTCCATCCTTCTCCACACCTCTCACACGACAGAGCAATTTCAGCCAGCAACACCCAGAGGAGTTAGGTCAACACCTGAACACTAAATTCCAGGAAAGGCATCCCTGCAGAGAAACCAGACCTGCGTGATGATATATTCCCTCCCTTCCACTAGTCCAAGGGAAGTTAATTAAGAAACTGGTAAAAAATATCATCCCTGCGCTTTGCTAGCAAGTCTAAAGTATCTGAACCATCCATTCCTTGGGCACGGCACGCACAGAATGGACATGGGCACTTCCTTCAGCTTCTTTTCACGCCCTGCAGCCTGTGTGGATTGTCACAGGAGATCTCGCTTCGCTTCACACCCTTCATTCTTCTGACTGCTGCTAGCAGCAGATAAGGAAAGACCAGCACAAAGTAGGGGCACAGGTTTCTCATCCTGCCGCTGCCTTATCTGCGGTGTTTGGATTTTACACACCCATCAATACTACTCTTACTCACTTCCATTACTCATAAGTTTCCTGGGTTACATCGGGGTGGGGGGGAAATCAATACGTTGCTTCATATTTCACAGCCACACACAGGATGTAATTCTTAACACAAATACGAGGTCTAACACAAATTCTGGATGGCTAGACAAAGTTTTTAATTTCTCCTCTGTATTTGAACAAAAAGGCTTTCATTAGACTAAGGCATTTCAGCCCTCAGGAGGCTATGTTAGGTTGCCCGGGTAGAAAACAAGGGAGACTAAGGCATCACAAATGCCTAAAACTTTGGAAAATAACAGGAGATGTGTGTCCAGATGCTTCCTGCAGGCAAACCAGGCGCATGCTGCTGCTAAGCAAAATGATTCCCGATACCAGCTCCAAGCCTGGTCTCCTACACAAGCTCCAGCTGCGGCTCATCTCCGAAGCATCCAAATAAAGTCAAAAAAACAGATACATCTTGCCAAACATTTTTTTTCCCTTCATATATGCATAAGATCTTGCCTACTCTCCTTGACGAGAGCAAGGAGAAAGGTGAAGGCTCAACGCACGTCAGTGCTCACCACTTGCACGCCAAGCATTCAGGGCACGCTGAAAGGAACTCAGGCAAATCATCTGCACGGGGAAATGCACGCTGCAAGTGATGCAAAGATGCAGCAGGCTTGCCTGCAATCTCTGAAGTAAGGAAGTTTATATGGTTCACATAGCTTTCCATGCCTATTCTTCTTAAAAAAAAAAAAGGTCAGACTAGATTCTGTGAATGTTGGTGGCGCTCATGTAGAAAATTCCATCTATTCTACATAAATAAGCAAATTATTCAAATAAAAGCTAAAATTAGTGTGGGGGGAAAAAACAAGTATAGAAATAGCAAGGAAATTTGGTGACTTCTGCTGAAAAACGTTGCTCATCTTTATTTCCTACGTGAAGCGTATAACCACACACGACATTTTATTCAATCCACGTATCTTCATGTAGTTACACCATGGCTACACTCTCCACGCAGTAGCTGCGGCTGCGCTCTTTCTTTTCTTATCTGGAAGACGATCACTACAGTTAGCTGATCCAGTTCCCCAGCCCATAACTCCATATCTCAAGATCCATCTCTCAGACAACCGCGCCGACAGCTGAGGCTCACGTATTGTGGTAACCGACCTCCCACCTCCCCTGCCAGCTACTCCTTTATAACAGTTGGCTGTTTCTATGGCAAATGAACCGCAGGAATATTTCAACTAATTTTTGCCAATTTTCAGACAAGAAAAATTTTTTGCTCCCTCTGGTGGGAGCAGCGAAAGCAGAGATTATGCTCTGAACTTGACTTACCCTGAGGAGACCCAAAGCCAAGAAAGCTCTGCTCTCCTAGGACCATTCTCATTTCAGAACAAATTTAAATGCCTCCAATTTAACGGCAGATGAGCTGATACATCAGCAATAGAAGCTATTTGCCAACACATACTCAGCAAGACAGTGCCAGAAGTAGAAGTGGACCACAGCCCAGCACGCTATCCTGTCAAGGCTTCACCTTGGAGAAAGAAAAACGTGGCAGACACACAAACATGACAGGAGTATAGCCAGGAAAACTAGAGGCACAGGTGAGAAACAAGACAGTAATAAAACACTTAGAGTTGCAACCCTGATGCATTATGCAACATACAATCCTCACGCAGCCACGCTTTCATGGTAATTCTCGCCACACTTCTTTATCTGTAAGGGGTGGGAAGGACATTACTTTTATTCCCTCTCTCCTCCAACAAGACAGAAGGAGAACAGCGGTACAATTACGTGCGTTCACTCTTCATTAACTTTAAGGACCAAAGAAGACAGTTGTCATCAACAGGACGCTTCCTTCGAAGAGCAGCAAACTTAGATGCTCCAAGAAGTGAAGAGACAGTTCTTAGATTAGGCTTTTCACCCCTATGGAGTGCAAAAAACTTTTTGCTATGACAAAATCCAAAAAAAGTAGGCAAGTTTGCCTTCCCAAACCTACAGAGACTGTTCTAGGTTGCTGCTCATACCAACCATCTTCCCTAGCTACAAAGGACTGGAAGTAATAAGAAAAAAAAACCTCTTCAATGAACGAAGCAGCCCATGAGGATTGCATTAGCTTTTCCAAGCAGACATTTCAGTTACCTTGGTGCAAGAGAACAGCTAAAGGAAGGGTTACGGTAGGGGCAAGTTATCGCGTAACACCTTGTTGGGGGATACACACAGAAGAGGAAAACGAGTTTGTCTCCATTCCAGTAGCTAACTGGTACTCCACTACCAAGAGGAAAAGTCGAGGAAGAGCAATCTTAAAGAAACAAAGCTTTTATCTGGCAACACAGCTGAGCACAGAGGAGATTCTTCTTCTTACAAGCATGTCAAAGGGCTCTGGTGGAGCTGTCACTCTGCATCTTCCACAGTGGTCCCTAACCAGCATGTAACGAGGCTCAGGTCTGTGCCTCCAGCTCCACCAAACACGAAGTCCAAAAGTAACTGATTCCTCATGCTCACCACACGAATTCCAATCTGATTGATTAGATTGAAATTAGAGATAGAAGCTTCACCTTTCACTGAAGTTTCCACTTACGTTCACTGCCAAAAAGGCGAGCTTCTCGGTCCGTTTGTTTGAATACCCGGGCAGCAGAGAAGCACTGACACACGCTATCTGGATTTGGCTCCCAGAGTTACACACCTCTGCCTTCAGTAAAACTTTAGAGCAGGATAATTACAGAAAGTAACGGCTTAATTGTAGATCACCTCACCATCATGGCATTTCAGATATAATTAGCATCTACTTGTGGTCAAAACCAAAACATACAAGTGGAGAAACAAATCTCACCCATCTATACCCATCGGTTCCAAGTGCTGCTGCAGCACATCGTTCTAGAGCACCCATTTCAAGTACCTGCTCCACAGTCTGCGTTCAGATGAGGTAGTAGAAACAACCTACTTACTAATCAGAAGCCCCTTTTTCTTCTTTATTTCTTTTTCCTCACACACACAGCTACATTTTCATACTGGTATGTGTATAGTATCACTAAATGCCACACGTAACCTTTGAGCACAGAGTATCAGCACTTTCTCTTCTCTGCCCTCATTCTCCCCCACGTTTGATTTGATTACACTGAACACATTTCACATTCTTTCTGTATTACAAGCTTACGATCAAGACAGACTCTTAAGCTGAGAGGTTACAGAAATCTGACTTTGAGTGTTGGGTTTTTCGCTTGTTTGTGATCACTTAAAGGTGCATTCCCCTCAGTGCTGCATAATCCTATAACTCTTCATTCCATGCTTCGGTCACAAGGCTCTTCGTACACACCTGGGCCTGTATTTTCTATGGTCCACTGATGTGGAAAAAACAAAACATGTATATTTTTAGCTGCTTATCAGGAAGTCTTTTAAACCATGCGGTTAGCCACCCTCCATTGTGATTATCCCCCAAAGCTTCAGAGCTTCAAGCACAGCGCTTTACAAAACCATCTTGCCTTTCCAGAGGCATCTGTTGCAACACATTCACTACAGGGACGTTTTCCAGGCTTTGATAAAAAGTAACTTCATTACCATCAAAATGCCATATCAGCAGTACTTCAAATAAATTGGGTAGAAGCAGCACCACGTCACGAAGCCATTAAATTTATGGCTGCTGTTATGAATAGATAATTACACGACACCAGCATCACGCCACAAAGAGACGGTCATCTCTTATTATTTCTTTTACGGTACCCTGATGGAGCTGCCCATTTAAAGGAAATAAACGTGTGGCACCTGCCTGGCAGGGCTCACAGTCCACACGTCGGAGGCACGGAGCCATGTGGCGCCACCGACCCAGGATGCGGGCAGCACTGCAACCTGTGCACCACATCCACTCCTCCACAACCAGCTTGGCTCAAATTCACCGGCTTTTGGCAGGTTTCTAGAAGAGACATTTCTGTAGGTGTACTTAACCTCAGGTTGTCTCACCTCCATTCGAACAAAAGGAAGAAAAGAGTAAAACATAGTTTGGGCACTCCCAGAAGTCACTAAACGTGCTCCTTGCTCTGCGTTCGGCATCCAATTGCTTTTTTCCACTCAGGAGGTGCATTTCATAGAGAGGAACCACCACCTCCCTCTACGTGAGGGAGCCTCCTGACCTGCTCCATTCATTCACACGTTAACACAGATTTTTTTTTTGCCCCTAAGAATGCCTCATATGAAGTTTCTCGGTGCTGTAAGAGAGGAGCCACTTCCAAGTTACTCACACATTTATAAGCCCGCATACATCCCGGGGGGCGACACCGCTCCCCCCACAACCACCCCACACCACCCCAGCCCCCCAAAAAAAACCAAAAAAATCCCTAAAAACCCCAAACCCCCGTTCCCCAGCCCTACCAAGCACCCCCAGGACCCCTCCTATCACACAATGCCCAGCCACCAGGGGCTGTGGCTCCGGGGGGGGGGTCACCCCACACACCCCCCGACCCCAAAAAACGACTCTATGATCCCGCTCACCCCCCTTCACCCCACAGCAGCCGTGCCCCGGGGTGGGAAGGGAGGCTGATGGGGGGGGGAGGCGATGAGGGGGCTCCGGGCTCGGTGCGTTGCCCCCCCCCGGTGCATCAGCGGCGGGGCTGGGCGCTTCCCTCCGCCTCACCTGGTCGACGGGCAGGCGCACGGCGTTGCTGAGGGGCTGCAGCAGCGTGGAGCCCGTGGTGCTGGTGGCCATGGTGCGGCGGCGGAGCCCCGCTCCCCGCGAGAGGAGGCCGGAGGCAGCGCTGCCCTCCCCGCCGCTAACGGCAACAACGGCGGCCGCGGCCCCGCACGGAGCCCTGACAACAAGGGGCCGAGCGCGGCCCCGCCGCAGACTGACGGCGCCGCCGGCCAATCGCAGAGCGGAGCCGCGGCGGAGTGACGGGAGGGCCCGCCCAATCGCGAGGCGGCGCTGAGGGGCGCGGGAGGGGCGAAGCGGCTGGGCGGGAGGGGGTTGTGGGGAGGGGGGAGATGGAGGCGGGAGGGGCGGCGGTGGGGGTGAGGGGAGGAGGTGCGCGCGGAAGGTGGCCGCGGGGAGGGGGCGGTGGCGACGTGTTTGGGGGTCGTGGGGATGGGTTTGGGATGGGGGTGGTTTGGGGATGGGGTGGGTGAGGTGAGGTGAAGCGCAGGGCGGCCCCGCCTTGGCTGCGGGACGCTGAGGTGGGGCTGCGCGCTGCGCGCAGGTAGCGCGCAGGGCCGGGGCGGCTGCCTCAGGGCGTCAGGTCTGGGGTGACAGCCCCTGGGTGTCAGCCCCCGTCCGGCTTCCCGTGTCCAGCGAGGGCTTCAGGCGGGCAGGGACCTCCCGAGGCCCCCGGCCCAGCCCCTGCTCCAGCAGGGCCACCCAGAGCAGGGTGCCCAGCACCACGTCCAGGCGGCTTCTGAATGTCCCCAAGGAGGAGACCCCACCGCCTCTCTGCGCCAGGGCACACCCGCCCAGCACAGAAGGGCTCCTGGTGTTCAAACGAAACCTCCCATGCTCCAGTTTGTGCCCACTGCCTCTTGTCCTGGCACTGGGCACCACTGGGAAGAGGCTGGGTCCATCTTTGCAGCCTTCCTTCAAGTATTGACAGACCCTGATGAGATCACCCTGGGCCTCCTCTTCTCCAGGCGGGGAGCAGTCCCAGCTCTCTTAGCGTCTCCTCACAGAGGACCTGCTCCAGTTGACAGTATCCTAAAGAGTTCTTGAAAAAATCCAAAAATGTTCCTACAACCACCCATTGATTTAAGGAGAGCTGTCTACCATGGCTATAAGCCACAGTTTTTAGTTTATTAAGGGCCTGTTTCTTACACACAGAAACCTGAAACACTACAATCTCAAGTGCTTTTCCAGTAGGTTCAGGCTAGCCGTAGTTTCCCTAAAGAATCACACCAGCAGTAATAAACGTGTGTGTAGCACAGCTCTTCCTCCTGCCCAGTGAATGCTCTGTGACATGAAACAAAGAGAAGTCTTCAGTGACTTGACGTGAGGACACGCAGCAAACGCTGCCAGATGATGTCGTGCAGCAGGGTATTAATTAAATGGTTCTGGTTTAGTACCCTGCCCTGCTTTTATATTACAGTTTTCTGTTGCGTTAGTGTTCAGGTTTTATAAAATCAACTATTACTTTTGTTCTAAATGATGTGGAGAAGGAGCTCCCAAAGGAACATACTGCCCTTATCTATAACCGCTCAAGAATCCTGAGTCTCTTGAGAGAAAACTGGTTATTCCTTGCACTTTATTAAACATTCTTTTTTACAATTATTGTGTATTTTATCTGTAAGCTATGCTATAACCAGTAGTGAGAATTTCATTTTAAGTATGTGAAAGATGAAATGCCTTGTCCCATATCATGCCAACAGCCTGAACCAGTCTGGAATAGCGTCGAGGTGGAGTGATTTGCATACCCATTTAAGTTCACAGTTAATGCTAATTGGTGGTAGCTGGAAAATGGAGGTAAGTGTAATTATCTGAAAACATCCGGTGTTTCTCATACTGAATTGAAGACCACACTCTGTACTTATGTTTTAGCTTCTGGTACGGTCTTTTGTCTGCATTTAAAGAGACTGGTTAATAGGTACAAATAAGTGGTTTTAATTAGATTTCTTCACTGCGTGACAGGCAATTACAATTGCGGTAGCATCTGCAGCTTCAGAAGAAATTGCATGATGTTTTTGTAGTAAAGGAAAGAGAGTTGCTTTCAGAAAGGGAAAAAAAAAATAATAACCCCCACCTTCTCCCAATTAATTCTGAATCAGGTCCTTAAATCTGAACCTGCAAATGTGTATACATGTGAGTAACTTTAGGGGAGTTCAGTACCACTAGGCTCAGTCTGCATTAGCCTATACATATGTATATATGCATATAAAGACTAAGCTCATTGTACCTGGTTTAATAAGTAGACATATACCTACACACAAATCTTTGGAAATCTTAACCTAAACATTCTCACATAAAACTGCAGAAGGGCTGCTTTAGAGAAGGCTGATAGCTAATTCTGAATCATAGTCTAGTCACAAGGAACGATTCTGGTGCATTTATATAAATCCATGGAGGTGGTGTTACTGAGAGTTTCATGAAATATTCCCAGCAAGTAATTGACCTACTGAATGAAAATCTTGGTTTCAATTAACAAATTGTCTGAAAACAAGCTCGTGATATCACAGCATAAAATATCAGTTGGTTTCAAAACATAACCCTTATTTTTCCGTTAATTTTCACGCTTTTTTCAATGTACATGTTCTTGCAGTGCTGAGAAAATACAAAAATACGCTCCCTCACATGATGCCCAGGATCTTAGGAGTTCATACTTGAAAGATATGATATCTATACTGTAAACCACATTATCATTATAAACAGCTTGCAGCTAAGGCTTTAAGTTACATAATTTCATCTGTCACAAGTTTCCATTGGAGAAATGCAGTCTTTTGGGAAGATGCTCTTGCGCTGCTATTTAGGAAGGTGTGCATTGGGGAAGACAATGTCAGAAAAAATCATCTTTAAAACAGTCAGAAAATAACAGTCCCTTTGTACTGACATGGCAGATACGTTAGGTGCAAGAAGAAAAAGGATCCTGCCCCACAGGGCTTGAAACCGAAGTTTGCAATCAGAAATGAAGCGTGCAAATGTCACTTGGAAAGAAAGCAACAGGAAAATAAGCAACTTTTGCAGTAGAAAATGTAGCCTGTCTTTGATACTGGCTGTAAATTGTATGATGAGGACTTTTACAGGCATTGCAGTAAAACTAGCTCTCTTGCTGCTTTTTTTTTTTTTTTAATTCATTACATATGTTTTCATCTGTTTTTAGAGAATTTCCTGCCTCTGTGAAAACATTGTGTTGCCTGTGGGAAGATGAAGCATTGGCTGGAGAAAGGTGGCATCCCACATTGTACTGACATGATGATAGTGCAATTAGTCCCAAAAGTTAAATACAAAAATCTTTTGTATGATTCCATGAAAAAGAAGGTTATAGAGAGTGAGACGAAGAAGCTAATGTACCCAGAGTAGTGAACCTATAAAACTTGGTCATCGCATAAGTGGGACAGTTTTACTTAATTCCGTGCTGTTAGAAATATCTGCATGTAATGAGCAAGAACTTCCATGAGGAAATTCCAGCAAAAGCTGTCAGTCAAAGTGCAGGAGGGGATGTGTTGATTTAAATAATCCCTGGAGAGTGGCTTGGCATAGCATGAACTACTTTTGATGTTCTGCGATTAAGTTTTTATGGTTCCATAAGTGCTCACAGTTCTTGTTTAACAATGAGCACAAAGGCATCTCTCAGCCCTAGAGAGGTTACTTGATCTGTCAGAATAGTGTAACACTGAGGCAGCAAACACTTCCTATAAACTCTGTTTAGTTGAATGACCATTGAAGAGAGTCAGTTGTTTACAGTACTAGTCCTACCAGATGACACTAACCCATGAAGAACAAACAGAGAAGGTCTGCGGCAGAGGATAGGAAATGGCAGTGGGACAATGTTATTAAATGCTCCTTGTAGTACACTTTTTTTTTTCCTACAGTTTTTAGCATTAGCTATATCAAGTTTGTTATAAATGACTGAGTCCCAAATAGGATTACAATCAGAGTTTACAATTTATTAAACGAATAGAGGCAAGCAAACAGCGCTGGGTGCGCCGGGAGTCTCTGCTCCACCGGGACGCACACCCGTTACGTAAGGCATCTACTTTTTTATACTCCTAGGCTAATACATATTTATTACTACTTCTAAAAGAGGCAAGGTTATTATAATTGGTTTCCCGAATCCGATGTCGCCTGCTTATCAGTCTCTGTTACTTTCTCAGGGGCTGCTCGAACAGGGAGACAGGAAGGCCCTCATTCTTCCTCCTTATCTGGTGGTCCAGGGAGACAGGAAGACAGGAAGGCTCTCATTCTTCCTCCTTATCTGGTGGTCTCTTGGCCGGCTATCAGAAGTTACTGCACATCCGTGCAAAGTCAGTAGTTTTTCTCCGAAGAAATCCCTTGTTCTTTTCGCGCCTAAACCCAGGCCTCAATGTTAACCCTTCAAAACCCCTTAGTGGCACGAATTGCTGGACCATTTCTTACAATTCCTCCTTTTTTTTTTTTTTTAATCATCAATTCGTGTCTCTCCTTCAACCTTTGTCAGTAACAATTGGATTTCATCAGTCAGTTCTCGGGGTGTCCACTTCTTAAGCATCATTATCGACACGTCACCTTTTCTCTCCACTGAAGTCATCACAAATTGGGTGCTATTTATTACTCGCCGTATCAACAACGTAAAGCAAGGTATCATACAAGGTATAAACAATAATGTCATTACACCACATAAAAATAAAAACAGCATCCTTTTAACCCATGGTCCACCGGGCAACCATGAAAAGAAATCCCAATCCATACCCTTCCAAGTTTGTACTGGGACGTGGGCTAGCTTTTTAATTTCTTTTGTTATCTGCTTAACCACTTTTCCATTATCATCAATCTGTAGACAACAATTAGAATCGTTCAGTTTTCCACATACTCCCCCTTCTTCTGCTAGTAAATAGTCTAAGACCATTCTATGTTGGAATATAGCATTTCTCATTTGAGTGGATTGGTCAGCCAAAAGATCCAAGGCTGTCGCTGTTTGATTTGTTACAACTTCGAGGATAGCTTGCAACCTAATTATTCGGTTCAAATTATAAATAGGTTCTCGGGCTCCTGATACCAACTCATTCGGGTTCCAGGTAGCTGGCCCATAATGCTGTATGATTCTTTCAGGAGGCCATTCATCCTTTCCCCATTTTTGGGCACTATCCCCGGATAAGGAAGTATCAATAGATCGTTTTACTCTGTTCAGGTCATCATATAATCTTATTCCTAAATGATTTCCTTGTGTTTGTGACAATAAAAAGAACAAGGGTCTTATGTACCCCACATAGCATATTCCCGACCAGTTTCCGGGTAGCCTCTTGTAAGCATGTTTGCCACACACCCAATAATGTCTCTTTAGGGCCCACGTCCCGTTTGGAAAATGACCATCCCATCCATCTTTACCCTTTGGGGCGTGATAATACAGAGTGTCCTTGTTACCGAGTGGTCCTGTTACAATGTCTGCCCCGTTTGTACTCGTATATGCACGCTTCCAAGCTCCCACGTTGGGTTTCCACTTACAGTCACAATTCAGTTCTCTTTGGCGACCTGTCATATTATAAGCCTTTTTCGCCGTCCAATCTTGAGAGTGTGGGAAACGCCTTCAATCATGAGGTTGGGCCCGCTTTCAGAGCTTGTGTTACCATTCAGCCCTTCAGGGTGATCCAGCTCCTGGAAAAACTAATCACAATTTTATTATGGGTTTAAAAGGTTCTCATGTTATTTTTCTCAGGACAAACTGATCTTGGTGTAGGAGAAGTCCGGTCGAGGCACTCTCACTCGGCGGTCAATACCCATAGGGGTTGCCTCCCTCGGTAGACCATACACGCCGCAGTGGAGGGTCCTACCCCGGTCTTGCCTTCTCCCTTTCCTCCCTTCAGCCTTGTCCTCTTTATCCAGTGCCCTTAATTCATGCAGAACCTCATTGCTGAGATATCAGTTCCTCTTTAGTCTCAGTTTCAGTTCCCCAGGAGTGGACTCAACCCTCCAGGCTTCGGTAGTTATTGGTCCTTTTATTCTGGATGCGTGGGTCCAACCCCTTTCTGCTGTTCTCACAGCTGTTTCAGTAGTAAGTAAAACAAGGTACAGTCCCTCCCATCGGGGTTCAATGATTCTTCTCTCCAGGTTTTTATTAAGACCTTGTCTCCTGGTTGTATTTTATGAATAGCAAATCCTAAAGGTGGTGTCTGAGTCATCATCCCAATTTCTCTTATCTCCTGTAATCTCCTTCCAATGGTAATTATGTATTTCTGGATACTATGATCCTCAACTACATTGTTCCCTAGGGGCATCCCTTGAGAATAAGGCATACCATATAACATTTCATATGATGATAATCCAGTCTCACTGTGTGGTTTAGTTCTTATGTTTAAAAGTGCCAATGGTAAGCATTTCGTCCAGGGCAGCTGTGTCTCGATCATTAACTTAGCCAATTGTTGTTTTATTGTTTGATTCATCCTTTCTACTTTCCCTGAGCTTTGTGGGTGCCACGGAGTGTGGTATTCCCACTGAATACCTTTCAAGGGGTACATCCTTCAAATCTTTGTGGCTGGCTTATGTTCGATTATTTCCACACAATTGTGTTCCAACGGTCCTTCTTCTGGAACGGTTCCTAGAAATACTGCTGGATATAACAGGTTAGTCGTTTTCAAGGTTATGTCATCTTGTTCAGTTAGGATTGCCTGATATTTCATCATCCGGCTGGGTGATAAAGAGTGCCCCCCCCCTTTGTTCCAAAACGGTTGTTACCATATGTGGTCCAAAAACTTCAATACGTTTTCCCATTTGAAGGCAAATAATTTTCTACTATCTTTATCAAGAGGTATGCAAAAGAAGGCATCCTTTAAATCTATCACGGTAAACCATTTATATTTCTCTTTCACAGATGTTAACAATGTGTAAGGATTAGCTACTACCGGGTGAATATCCTTTGTTATTTCATTTACTGCTCTAAGATCTTGTACAGATCTATACTCGCCATTCGGCTTCTTTACTGGAAAAATTGGAGTATTGTATTCCGATTTACATTCTTCCAGAATCTGATATTTGAGAAATTTGTCAATAATTTTCACTATTCCCGTGCCTAGCTTCTATCTTAAGTGGATATTGTTTGATTCAAACAGGTTTGGCTCCTTCCTTTAATTCCACCTTTACCAGTTGTGCCAGTTTCGACTTCCCTGGTACATCTGTTTCCCGTACTGTTGCTATAACTGCATTTTCTACTTCTCTTGGAATATTAACAAAGGGTTTATCTTTGATCATTAGGATTTGGCCTACTTTGGACTCAGGTACCTTCATTATTAATTCTCCATCCTCAAAGGTTATTGTTGCATCTAATTTGGCTAATAAATCCCGTCCCAAGAGTGGCATCGGGCATTCTGGTACATACTAAAATTTATGGGTTAGTTCCTCACCCCCAAAACGCAAATCAAGGGGTCGTAAGAATGACCATTCTTCCTCTTTCCCTGTGGCTCCAATTATTGTAGTTGTCTTAGTTCCTAATCGTCCTTTTAAACTATTTAACACTGAATACGTTGCTCCTATTACATTTACAGACTAATTAACACAGAGAAAGAAGCTCCTATAACCAACAAAAAATTCAAGCCTCTGTCTTCGTTTCCTAGCTTTATCTCAACTAGTGGACCTGCTAGGGTAGATGCCCCAGGTCCCCATCATTCCTGACTGTTGTAAGTTTGTCCTGCAGCCTAAGACAATTTCTTTCTGATATCAGGGGCTGATTGCCCTGGAAAGAGGCTAGCCAGTTGCCTCTCTCTCTCTTTTTTTTTTTTTTTTTTTTTTTTTAAGCCAGGTCCATTTTTTTTTTTTATTTTTTTTTTTTCATTGCATTTCAAAGTTGGTCCAGAAATTCAAAAATTCCATAAATTCCATAGGGGTTTCTTTTGGACCTTGTTGGAACAGATTCTCAATTCCCAATAGCCAATTTAACCAGATTTTAGTATTTACATAATTTCCGGGGTGATTAGGGTCTCAGTGAGGGGGTCGGTCAGGGGAATGCAATCGTTGAAAGTTCCCTGAGCGGTCCCATTGGCAACCTGAGCTCACACAGGAACTCAGGTTGTTTCAAGAGTTAGCTGCTTTTCTGTTTCCACGACAACTCTCTCGGACCCATCACGGTCCCCCTGCCCCAGAGGGCTCACACCCGCGATTTAGAGATCTCAGCCTCGGGTTGAGACGGAACTATTAACATTCCTACATCCTCTTTCCCTGCTCATTCAACTTCAAACAGCTCTGTTAAATACTACATGCCACACAACCTTTAACACCTTCAACAATCCTTTTAACACTTCCTTTATCTTTCTCCAGCCCGTACTTTTCTAATGCCAACACCAAAGGCTCAGTCAGGGGCCAACTTAATTCCAAACCTTTTCCCTCCAACATGCTGAAACAACATATCACTATACAACATTTCATCCTATTTTCCTTCTCTCCTCAAAAACATTAATTGCAAGACACTGTTATAGTCGATTGACCCATAAAGTGGCCATTTAGTTTATATAGTGGCCACCATTGATTGCAATACTTAGTGAAAGTCCTCTTGCTTTCTGTGCCCCCATTTCTAACAATATCCTTCCAATGTGCCACTATGCACCCAAGGAGGCTTTTCTTTTTTTTTTTTTTTTTTTTTTTAGGACGCCTTTTTTTTGGATTTTCCCCTTTTCCTTGATTTCCCATTCCCTTTTATTTATTTATATTAGTTACTGTCCCTTGTTTCAATTTCCACGCAAACCTTTTTATTGCAGGTTTTTACTATCTTTTCCTAATCTTCTTCCCAAATGTCCCAATTCTCTGGGATTAAACTCTTCTTTCCACATACAAACTTTACTATTTCAGATTATTAATGAGCCCCATTCCAATCATAAATCCGCAGGACTTCGGAAAAACACCTGAAGCACTCAGCCTTCTGTCTTCTAGACAAACAATAACACCTTTTCCACAAAATTTACATTTCAATAAGACCGAATTTCAAGCCAAATGCTAATTTTTCTCATGCACTTTGTTAGTAAGCCTACACAAAACAAGGAATCACTCCTGTGTATCCGTCAAGATGGGGGTTTAAAAAGGTATTGAGGCCTAAATAAATTCGCTCTCCCCCTTCTTACCAAATTCCCAGAGCTCAGGCCCGAACCACCAAAGAAGTGACTCTCCGTTCTACCACTTTGATAATCAGTCAGCCCCGCTCCCCCGATACTTGGGAAACTGACCGAACACCACCGCGAATATACCCAAACTTCTAAACTGTTACTTAGATAATGCTCCCACCTTCCTCCTTGACACAGTCAAAACATTTAAGAACAAAACAGGATTACAAGATGCACCACCGGGGGTGGATTGTTAGGATATAGAGGTGGTAGGTTATCCAATGACTCCCATTCATCATCTTTTTCTTTTTCCTTTTTTTTTTTTTTATTTTTTATTTTTTTGTTCTCTTCTTCGTCAAACTTCTCGTCTGCTTTTAGTGTAAATATTGAGGCTGGAAAAGGACGTGAGATCCTGATCCATAATCCTGCATAATCACTTTCCTCCTGGCTAAAAGGTTCCTTTGAGTTAACATGTAGATTTAAAGCCTGGCAAACCCAGTCTTCAAAAGATCCGAAAATAGGCCAAAAGACATGTGGTCTTAAAGGCTCCTTTGGCCATTCTATCATACAATACTGAATCATTTTTACTTTGCTTTTTCCTTTTCTGGGGCCCCTATCGTTCCAATTTCTAATCATTATCCCTAATGGACTTTCTGGTGGTATGTCTGGTAATTTGCTCCCTTTTCTCTGGTCCCGGGTCTTCGATTTAATCTGACCCATCTAGGAATTTTACTGTGGCAATTCCTACAGCCCTTGGTTGCCTTAGTGAGAGTGTCTTGCAGGGGGTTTAGGACCTATCACCCACCCACGAATCCTATAGGAATCGCTTCGGTCCTTCACCGGCCAAGTCCCTCGCGGGAGATTGGAACCGCGGTTAGAAGACCTCCACAATCGCTTCGGAACTACGTTCCGTCTCAATCACACTCTCACACACACAGGCAACCGAATCCCACCCAACCGAACGGTATACACATTAAATACTTACGACTCCGTCGTCTTCGTTCGGATCTTCGCGCGCAGAATTACGGGCAAAATATAGTGCTGCAGCCGGCAAAGGGAGCTCATAAAAAAATCTAAATCTTTGCTTGCCCTTATTCAGGTTCAGGATGGTGTTAGCCCCGACCTGACTCGAACAGGAGCCACCAAATGGTGGGGGCGCCCCTCCTAGATCAAGTCAGAATTCAGGAACCAAGACCATCCCGGACGAGCCCCCAATTGTTATAAATGACTGAGTCCCAAATAGGATTACAATCAGAGTTTACAATTTATTAAACGAATAGAGGCAAGCAAACAGCGCTGGGTGCGCCGGGAGTCTCTGCTCCACCGGGACGCACACCCGTTACGTAAGGCATCTACTTTTTTATACTCCTAGGCTAATACATATTTATTACTACTTCTAAAAGAGGCAAGGTTATTATAATTGGTTTCCCGAATCCGATGTCGCCTGCTTATCAGTCTCTGTTACTTTCTCAGGGGCTGCTCGAACAGGGAGACAGGAAGGCCCTCATTCTTCCTCCTTATCTGGTGGTCCAGGGAGACAGGAAGACAGGAAGGCTCTCATTCTTCCTCCTTATCTGGTGGTCTCTTGGCCGGCTATCAGAAGTTACTGCACATCCGTGCAAAGTCAGTAGTTTTTCTCCGAAGAAATCCCTTGTTCTTTTCGCGCCTAAACCCAGGCCTCAATGTTAACCCTTCAAAACCCCTTAGTGGCACGAATTGCTGGACCATTTCTTACAAGTTGATTACTTTTCCACAGTAAAGTCTTATTTTAGCTTTACCTACTTGGCTTTGCTTAGCCTAAAATATTTGAGACTTAATTCCAAAGAGAAAAATACTTCTGCAAAAGCTAATGCCAATCAAACTGAATTACTCTTCATAAAAATTTTGCTATCGAAATTTTGCCATCTGTATCTTTGTCTCACCTTTCCTCCAAATCAGTCTTTTGCCATCTGCTTGAATATTCCAAATAATCCAGTACAATAAGCTTCACATGCATTGGCTGTTTGCTAATCTAATATAACCTCTAATTAGTCAGTTCTGCTATGAAGTCAGTTTCTCCTACGAAGACAGCCTGAGGGAGTTGGGGTTGTTCGGCCTAGAGAAGAGAAGGCCCCAGGGAGACCTTACAGAGGCCTCCCAGTGCCTAGAGGGGGGCTACAGGAAAGCTGGGGAGGGACTAATTGTGGGGGAGCGTAGGGACAGGACACAGGGGGTAATGGCTTTAAACTAAAAAAAGGTAGATTTAGATTAGATATAAGGAAGAAATCCTTCACTGTGAGAGCAGTGAGGCACTGGCACAGGCTGCCCAGGGAAGCTGTGGATGCCCCATCCCTGGAGGTGTTCAAGGCCAGGCTGGATGGGGCTTTGGGCAGCCTGACGTAGTGGGAGGTGACCCTGTAAGTACCTTTCTACAGTCAGTAGCTCAAATGTACCTTTCACTTTTTTAGCAGAACACTTTTGGCTTTAGATTTTTGACTTGTGCTTGTGTTTCACTCCTACAGCTGTTCTGAAAGCAAACAAGCTTCTCAGCTTTTAAGACAGCATTCAGTTTCTATCATAAAACAGATTTGGGCCAACTTTCTTTCACCTAAGTACTTAAATTCTGTGGTAGGAAAATGCATTGGTGTCACTCGTGAACATTAACTCCTGTTCCACTCAGACCATTTTACGTTTCAGTTATACACTGTCTGCTAACAAAATCAAGCAGAGCTTGTAAAGGCAGACAAGGAAAAGCTCGCTTTCCTTTTCAACTGCTGCAAATATCAGCTCTCAGGTGCAGATCTTAGAAATGATAATTTTCTCACTAAAGGAACTTCATGCTTGCATGACAAGGACAAAACAACTGACTTCAGCAACAAGAAGTTGCTCTTAGGAATGAGTTGCCTTTTCAAAGCAAACTCTACTCATAAAATAGTTTATGGGAAAGCAATACAGACAGTGCACAGTATTTCACAGTGTAATAGGTGAAGTGCCATGTGCAAATGGGGTATTGTTGTCACTTTGGCGATTGAAAAGTTTGGGGAGGAAAGGCCCTTTTTCAGAACAGAAATAAAAGCAATGGGCTTCAAAGCTGAATTACAAGTTCAAGAGCAGTCGTTCAGGGCTTTGTTAGGTATGTACCAGGCTATGAGACATAAGGTAGATGGGAGAGGCTGGTGGTAACCTGGAGAGGAATCTACTTGTCGGTCTATAAAACAATAGCAAAGAACTGACAAGTCTACCTGTTTAACGGCCTTAACTACAAAAAACAAAGCAAACATTTGTATTAAATGCATACCAATAAATGTACCATTGATAAATCACTTAGTTTACTTTCCTATTATATTGCAACAGCAGGCCATGGAAATAACTGCTTTTAACAGGTTTCTCAGGTTTCTGGGCTGTCTTTGTATTGTGTCTCCTTTGCTGAAAGGCGAGACCTGACTTTTCTTCATATCTGATGTTACAGCTTCTCAAACTGATCCTTGCCATTTCGAGAGTTCAGTTCCCAGGGTTACTCCCACTAGCCCTAGGTGAGTGCAACAAGATAGGACTAAGCCTCTTCTTTATATGGATTAATTGTTTCTGAAAGAATAATGCACTTTCTTCTTGCCAGAGTTGCTTAAGAGTTGCTTTTAATGCCAAGATAAGCTTAGAGAGTAAAGTAAGGTTTCTCTAAGAGCAAAGGTTGAAGTGTAGGAGAGGGTGCGAAATATATAATAAAAATGCAATTTAAAATTATGCTTACCAAATATTTTTTCCTTTCAGTTGCTTCATGCTGACAGTTAAGAGGGAGAAAGGGAGAGCTGTGAGACTTTTTTTTTTTGTCCCTCAGGACTGGCTTGCCCTGAATAGCTTTCTGAGTCCTTATGGCCATTGCTACTTAGCTCAGGATGGTCCTCTCTGTTCTTAAGAGTGTTTGTGCATAATCCTGATCCTACTGCTGTTCTCCTGGAGGGCTTTCTCAAGTTAGTCCTTGTGTTTTCTTTTGAGCTTAAGTTGCTGTTATTTTTGCAAGATTTTGTAAGTTTTTGTCGTAAGACATCTTAAGAGTCCACACACCTTACTAGTTTTATTGTCTGCCATTCATTTTAAAATCTGTTTAAAAGCTGCACCTACCAACATTGGAAAGGATGGGTTTAGTCCTATGACACTTCATTTCCACTGCTGTCATCATTCCCACTGTCTCCATCACACAGAGTTTTGAAGCTCCTGCTCTTAAAATTCCTCCCTTGCTACCTCTAGCTCCGGCAGTCAGCGCAGCTCGAGGTACCTCCTTTTTGCCAGCCAGTGAGTCATGTCAGGCTGCACAGTGGACAAAACTGATGGTGTGAGCAGCAATAGGGTGTCAGCTGGTGAATGGAAAGGAGGTACTAGGGATGGGATGCCGCAGCCTGGAACAGCCCAATGCAATTAAATTTGTCACTTGAGTCAGAGCCTGAATGTTTCTGCATTTGTTCCAGGACCCACCTGCTTCCCCGGTTCTTTTCTCCAGCTTTGTGTGACAAGCAAGAAGCTGTTGCCATATGTCCTAGTGGGGAAGCCTTCCCTGTGCAGAGCAGCAGGGTAAGGGAATCTTGCTCAGCTTGGAGACCTGAGAAGAAATGGTCCTGGAGCTTTGCACCAGCCAGCCACTGAGCATAAAAATACTTCATTGCAATTTAATTTTGTTACTTGTGTCTCGATGTCCCATCTGTTAAGTGGCCCTCTGCAACCATATGGGCCTTGTCCAAACACAAATTTGTGAGATGTAGTTATAATAATGTAGTCCTCCCCACAAAACACACAAAGCTATAATGAATAACATTCTGGGCACTGTAGCCAAAGATGCATGCTAGTATTCAGGTTTCTGAGTGCTACTTCAAGTCATGTACAAGCTCGGATGTATGTTCTATTTATATGTGCAGTGTTATTTGCATAAGTAAATTCATGAGTTTGTTGGACCACCCTGTCAGTCAAACAGCAGCCTCACCAAAATTGCGGTGCACAAACCTGAAATGCTCTAGGATATAATATTTATTTATTTATTTACCTTGCAGAAAACCTATCCAGTAGACTGAAGAAGCATTTTAGTGAATTGAGCATACTAATCACACTAATACATATATAAAAATTCAAATTTTCTTCCTTCTCAGTTAAATTATTATCACATTAAATATATTTTATTATATTTAATACATATCATGCACCATGCTTCATTCTTTTGATGCCTTAGACTGTATGTAAGAGCAGAGCTCGGTGACTATGTCCTCCGTGATTTCCGAAATTGATATTTGTGGTGACAGTAAATTTAACCTGTTCCTAAAATATACTGTACTTGTGGAGAATATTTGAAATAAGGCTGTGAAAGTTTAAACAGCCTGAATTAAGAGGCAGTATTCCATCTCTTAATTTGGTAGCCACTTCATCATTTCTGTGAAAAGTAAGATATCTGTGTGTAAAAAAAAAACAGTTCATAACACCGGCTTGCTCTGCTCTCTTATGGAGATGAAAATAGTCCAACTGCATGTCATAACATTTTGTCTACACAGCATTCGTGTAGTGAGCAAATCTGTCTGATACCTTGCTGCTTGTTTTACTTCTTCCTGCTCTTAATTTTGATATTTTTATTGAAATTTATTACTTTTATTGAACTTTATGACTTATGACTTTATTACTTTTAATAAGGGGTTGTGAGTACTAAAGATTTCTTAGGAACACTGGCTGTATCTCCTTTTCTTATTTAAATATGAAGTACAATTACTAAAAAATTGAGAGAACAATGAAGAGCTTGACTGTTCTTAGTTTCCATTTCAAAGTACCATGCTATAATGAAATCCTGTGAGAAAATGTAGAACAGGCAATAAATTCAAAAACACATAGTTGTTCTGTGAAAGTCACTGCCAGAAAATAACAGCCGTTTTAAGGGCATTTTAAGTATCATCAACAGTAGATATCATTTACAGTTACAAGGGATATAAATCTTTAAGCTCTGGGCTTTTAGTTATCAAGCTAAGCAACTGATATCTGTTCTGAGGAAGAAATGTGTGTGCATGTTATTGCAGAGTTCACTTTTCAGATTTTTTGCACTTCTTTTGAAATATTTAGCTACCGTCAGAGAGGATGCTAGACCACTGATCTGATTCCCTAGCACTGTGAAGGTGTTCCACCTCTTCCTAACTGTACCCATTTCTATTACAGAGTTATTGTGTCACGGTGGAGAAATCCTAACGTTGGGATCCTGCAGTATGTGGCATTACAGGGGACTCTTGAAGCTGACTAGAGCACTGTTCCTGTAACGCTGCAGTCGGGCTAATGCTGTGAATCGTATGATTGATGTCCTAGGGGCTGCACTCCCTGCTGCTTTAAACAGGAAGCTCTTCTCGTATCATTTCAGCTCAGCAAACAAGGCCACTTCCTTAACAATACAATAACAGGAATTTGATCAGAAACTTCAAAATTCAGTTCTCGAAGGCATGAAGGTGATTGCTTTCATTCTTGCATTATCTGCAGTTATTAGGCATAAAAGCTGTGCTTCTTGTTTTAAAAAAAACAGCTTTTCCTCATATTCTTTTTACAAGGAGGAATCTGGCTTTTTTATGATTGCTAAAATGTCATTCCCTTTTTGCTAGAGATTTCTCATTCTTCTTTTTTCCCCTCGACTAAATTTACATTGCCAATATCACAGTGTGATTGGGCAGGAAAATGCACTCGGCTACTTCTAAGTACTTTTCTTCTTTTAATATCCCTGTGTGGTTCACCACTGAGAACAGTAGTTTTAGGCACACATTGTTCAGGTGCAGGTTGCTCAAGAAGTAAGCCTCTTCCACTGCCTGTGTTCATTTGCTGCTTCTATACAGATACAAGAAATATTACAGCTAAATAAAACAGGATTATTTATATTGCAGAACTAAATTATTTGCCTTGTTTTTTTGCTGATAAGATTTGCTTTCAGGGCCGTGGAGGTCAGTGGAAAAGACTGGAGCTCTGAAGACTTAACCTCAGCAGAGGCAAATCGAGTTAGGAAATGTAGGAACAAATAAAACATACACAGGTCCATAGGATCTGGTGAGATTCATCCATGAGTGCAAGGCTGCTCTCAGTGATATATGAAAGGTAATAGCAATTGGAGGAGGTTCCTGGGGACTGTAAGAAAGCAAAAGTCATGCCTGTTTTCAAGAAGGGCAAGAAGAATAATCCAGGGAACTATAAGCCTGTCAGCCTTATCTCAGTCTCTGGGATGGTGATAGAGCAAATCCTCCTGGAAAATATTTCCAAGCATACAGACAAGATGGTTGGGAGTTGTCAGCATGGACTTAAGTGGAGGAAACTGTGCCTGACCAATCTGGCTTTGCAGACAAGGGGAGAGTGATGGATGTCGTTTATCCCTATTTTAGCAAGGCTTTTGACATCGTCTCCCATAACATCTGCACAGACAAACAAGTGAAGTACAGACTGGATAAATGGACAGTGAGGCGGACTGAAACCTGGCTGAACTGTTGGGCTCAAAGGGTTGTGATCAGTGGCACAAAGCCCAGCTGGAGACCAGGCCCTCGTGCAGTACCACAGGGACTGACGCAGGGCCCAGTACTTGTTTAACCTCTTCATTAAGCACCAGGTGATGGGACAGGGTGCGCCCTCAGCACGTTGGCAGATGATACAAAGCTGGGAGGAGCGGTTGATAAACTAGGTGGGCGTGCTGCCTCTCAGAGGGACATGGACAGGCTGGGGAAATGGACAGGCAGGAACCTCACACAGTTCAACAAAGGGAAATGTCGAGAATGATCCCGGGGAGGAACAACCCCACACGTAATACATGTTGAAGGCTGACTGGCTGCAAAGCAGCTTTTCAGAAAAGGATCTAGGGTTCCTGGTGGACAAAAAATTTACCATGAACCAGCAATGTAAACTAACAGCAAAGAAGGCCAACAGGTCAAGGGTTGGGAATCATCTTTTCTAGTGAGTGCTGGGTCCAGTTTTGGGCTCCCCAGCACAAGAGAGGCATGCACATAGTAGAACAAGTTCAGTGAAGGATCACAAAGGTTTACGAGAATGTGTCACACAAGGAGAGGCTGAGAGAGCAGGAAATGTTTAGCTCGAAGGAGGGAAGGCTCGGTCAGATCTTAACTATGTGTGGAAATACCAAAAATAAAGGACAGCAGAACCAGCATCTTTTCAGTGTTGCCCAGTCAAAAGACAAGAGGCAATGGACACAAGTTGAAAGACAGCAAATTCCACGTACATATAAGAAATACCCTTTTTACAGTGAGGGTAGTCAGACACTGGTGCAGGTTTCCCAGAGGGGTTGAGGAATCTTCAGCCTTGGAGATCCTCAAAACCCAACTGGATAAGGCCTTGAGCAACCTTCTGTAGTTGATCCAGCTTTGAGCACAGTGGGGCTTGAACTGGACAGTCTGATGGGGTCCCTTCCAGCCTCAAATACTACTATTTTGTGATTCTACCTAAACAGGGTAAACACAAAGGTTTGAGGTAAACTCCATTCTTTGCAAGTGGAGCATAACAGCACAAGGAGCCAGGCACAGCCTCAAGTTTCATGGCTGGCCAGGAGTTTCTAGTCAAGAATCCAGGATTTGTGCATACCAGAAGTGAAATACATATAAACAGACAAATGCTTGAAGAGCAGACTTCAACAGTTCCCTTTGGCACGCTATGCTAAATCACTAATAGATGACCTCCAAATCGGAATTTCCAATGGTAAGGAGGCTTTTGACTGAAAAGGTCATATAAAATCCTTCTTAATTTCTGTTTAAAACTGTTAATTCAAGGAACCTGCTGGGAAACAATGATTCAACCATGCATAGACTTGTATTTTTAATGTATTTGAAGAACCTGATTAAACTCCTAACTTAAGAAATCGCTAACTGTGGCTTTTACGTATATGTACAACAATATCAGTAAATAAAAGGGAAATAGCACAAAGATGCTTTTCTCCACCTTTTTAATGAATCCTTGTTTAGTAGCTCTACTTATACTTTCAGGCCTTTGGAATTGTCTGGGTTGGTGCCATGTCTCGGATAGTGCTATGGGTATTGCTCAGATAAACCACTCCTTTCCCTGCCATGGAAAAAGAGCAGTTTATTCCTAGCCGTGGTTATACCTACTCAAGATTAAGTTCCATTTTCTCTTTCTCTCTCTCTTTTTTTCTTCCTTCATTTCCCCTTCCATCTCCTTGTGGGCCATGGCACAGCATGTACCTAGAGGCACACCACACATAAACTTCAGGTTCTCCCTTGGGTAAGAGATCCTACAGCCTTTCTTCCTCTACGTGTTCTTCAGCAATTCAGACTTTTCTCTTGGATCGTCTGTGTGATCTGTGCAGGCCTTAACAGAAATTCGACAACTTACTTTTTTTTGTCTTGATAGTCTCCAATAGTCTCTTTTAAGTCAATGTGAACTAGCCTGTCCAGAACAACTGCAAAGGCTTTCCCTTTTCTCTGTAGTAACAGATGGGTGCTTGCATGGATGGGAAAGAAGATAAAGACTGGACCTATATTTTTCAGCCATCTGCTTCCTTGACGATCTCTTTCTTCAAACTGTGTTATGGAAGAGGACTAGCAGAGTCTCCAGCATGATGGTTCTATATAAAAACATGAAAAGATTTGGTTCTTGCTCTAAAATTTTACACTAAAAGGAGAGACATGTCATGAAAATCAGTTAGATTACTGAGTCTTGGCACAGGTAAGCAAGTTTAATAAAGGTAAAGCTGGGTCACATAAGATAGAGAATATTCATCAATCTTGGCAATGTATAACTATTTACCTTGTGTACCGTTCCTCCCATAGATTCTAAAAAACCTGTCAAAATCTCATATGTTAAATTTTGCGGCACTGTAGAGTAGAAGCATAGGTATGTGTTTTATACCTGACATGAAAAACCCTGCTGACAGACGTGCTTGTGTTGAAGGGATTATATGGTGTATGCTTACTTGCACAATTCTCCTTGCTTATGTACACACTTTGGTTTGTCCTGCAAGTTGGGAAGTGCGAAGCTTTATTTTTATTTTTATTTTTATTTTTATTTTTATTTTTATTTTTATTTTTATTTTTATTTTTATTTTTATTTTTATTTTTATTTTTATTTTTATTTTAAATCCCATGCTGCTTTTTGGAATTCATCCCAGGTCATAATACCCATGTGCATGCTGTGCTGCTTGGAACTTGTGGGCTATGTTATCCTGGGAGGAGCATTGTAGGTTTCCTACAGGATCCAGTAAAACAGCCTATTTCCCTTTGGGAAAGAGTGGTTTGCCTTTCTTTACTAACCCAAAGCTAGAGACTATTTTAATCCTCCCAAGTCTGCACTTTGCTGACCTAGCAAAATACTCAGTCTTTCATGCTTACTGATGTGTGGAAAAGAAATAAAAAAGAAAAGAAGTGAAAAAAAGCATAGATCTTTGTCTGCAAGTCATGTATCCTTATCTGGGAGCAATGCACAGACACATTGCACAAAGACAGTACAGTCCTAAGCAGGAGATAAAGCAGGAAGGGCGGATGCAGTACAGATGTGGAAGATCGAATACGTGGCTACCTAGTGGGCTTTTCAGAGCAGGATAACTGCCATTGCCTGCATTGTTCATATTTTCCCTGTGGAGAGAACAATACCAATGATCCCAGAACCTTTGCCTGAGGAACCTGCCTCAAATCTCCGATGTCTGAGACAGAAAATGGTAGAGACTGGCTACCCCAGCGTGGTGTCTGGCGTTGGCAAGTCCACTATTAGACACAATGGGTAAACCATGTTACCAGGAACACATCTGAAACATTAGCTTTTTTTTTTTTTTTAGAATGGTCTAGAATGGAATAGAATACAAATATCCACTTGATTGCATCATTTGAAAGAGCCACATTAACCTCAATAAATATTATTACTTTGTCCTGCAGGATTAAGAGACTGTTGGGGAGTGTTCATAATCACCTCATGAGGCTCTGCTTCCCCATGTTCTGAAACAAATGATCACTGCCCTCCTTGGACAGCTGAAACCTCCTGCCAGGCGTATTGCTCCCTATCACAGTTCATGGGGATGTGAGCCTGTCATCTCCTGACGTGGCCTGAAAGCATCCTCAGATAATATGGGACGTGCCAAACATTTTGTTCTTACTTGCTCAAAGGTAACAGAGTTCCACAGTCATAAAGCAATCATGTAAGAAATGTTGACCTAGGCCAAGAGAGGCTAGTGAAATTGATGTCAAACATGTTTACTTCCCTGCTTTTTACAGCCACTTTAATAAGTAATTGCCTACAACCATGTACAGTGTTAAGTTGCAAAATACCTTGCAACACGTTGCCCTCATTTCTTCCAGACCTTGTGGTCTATATTTGCTTAAGCTTCTAGTGTCTAGGGCTGTTCTTCTGCCTACGGTGTTTTGTCACAGATTAATTTTTGGACTTCATTAGGCAAGCGCTTAATTACTATGGGGAGCAGTATGACATGTTTAAACAGAGAAGCGTACTAAATTCACAGAGTGTACAAGAAAATATTCAAGGGGCCCTGTAAGATTGCTAAAGGAAAAGTAAATGTACTTTCTAACTGTGGGAGTGTGTGCAAACAGGTCAAAATTCAAGCACCTGAATTGCCAGCACTGGGGTATGAGGTGTGATTTCTTCTGCATTTGAGGGTCTTTTCCCTGACACTTCTTCATTTGGCAAGGACTAAAGAGGTCGTCTGACCATTAAGTGAGACCACACAAGCATCTCCTAAAATGTTTGCCTTTGTCTTTTTCATTCTCTGGGAAAAAACAGACCAAAGATTCAGAGTTTTGGATGCCTGCCCCTGAACTTGGAGGGAAAGCCATGAGACAGGGATTGTGTGTCTTTGTGTCCGTAGTGGCTGGTTCTCAGAGCTCCGGCAAAAGTGCCAGTGCTGGGACTTGCACATACCCTCATTCCTTCATGAGTGTTTATGGACCTTCATCACTGAATCACATGCCTGCAATAACTTTTGCAATTATTTTTTTGCCTCTCACTTTGGATATAGAAGAGCATTTTCTTCTGGCCCGACACTATGGTGACCACATGCTCATGCTCCTCAGTTAGATGGTTAGGTGGTTAGTCCCTCTGTTTTCGTAATGTCTGCAATAGGAAAAAACAGCACATTCTGTATTCTTTTTCAGATAGCAAGACATGGATTCTCAATACGAGAATTACTTACTTCTACATACAGAATCACGGTTTCAGATTTTATTTTGTGTCATTTCATCTTTGATCTCAGCGGTCTGTAGCAGTTTCTGGCAAAATGTATCAAGGCAGCAACAAACCATATTAAGAGAAGGGGTTTTTTTTATTTATCGCTTTGTTTAAGTCACTTCTATAGGCTTACTGACTTCCAGTGGAAAGTGATGTGCCTCTCAGCATTAATGTGGTTAAGCAGATGATGAGAGCCCCAGGCATGGCACTGTGTGACTTTCTCACAACCTGGAAAAGCCACTGGGTTAGACGATGTCCTAGAGATCCCTGAATGGGGAAAAGAGGAAACCTTCAAGGCCAGCACGGCCAGTCTCCCAGCCTGCACAAAGCTTTTTAAGAGCCTTCTGAACACACAATGAGTAAGTGAAAGGACATACATTCTCAATTACACAGAAGCTTGAACACAAAGCACACTATTAATTGACCAAATCCATTCCTAACATGCCTTCTCCCTTACATATCGGCAGCTGTTACTTCACAGCCATCAGGATGGATCTGGAGGAGCAGCGATCGGCTGCCGACGTACCTGCCTGTTGTGTGATACCTGCCGAGCAGCCCGCCCACAAGCACAGCTTCTCTGGCACAGAGGGAGAAGAAGTGAATGGGTTGCTATTTATCACCAGGAGCTTCCATGATTTAGCTCTGAAAACTGAATGCTCAAAGGAACCGTTGCCAAAAAGCATTGGCTGCTGCGCTGCCTGGGACAGCTTCCATGTAAGACAGACCAGTACAGACTTCTGGTGACTTTTAGCTTTAGCAAATGCCATCCACCAAAGCAGCCTCACAACTGAAAAACTAAATCACAACTTAGCTTTGGTAAAACTTTTCCTCAGACTAGTTCACCAACACTGTGCTTATGCAGATTATTGTTTTTATCAGCGAAGCGCAAGCTGCAGTATTTCCCCACACTGTAAACCCTCTTCACCTAGGGGACAAACCTTCTGTGAAAAAAAGATAACATTAACATAAATGAACCCACCAAGAGGACGAAGATTCATCAGATGGTTGACTTAAAAGCTCTACAGCATTGGTGCTGTTACATGGTTTTGGTTAAGGTCCTTGAGACAGGGCTGGAGAAGCTGCCCTGTCATTCTCATGGGTTCTGAGAGAGCAGATCCATACAAGAACTCTCACTGCAAAAAAAATTGCTCAAGTATACAAGACAGTTTATTTAAGGGAAAAGACATCAGGCTAGTTATAGTTTCATTTGCAAATCACCACACCACACCTGGCTGGAGGCAGCAGTCAAACCGAGCAATGCAGCACAAGCCATCAGCTGCTTCCGACAGTTACTTTCCACATGAGTTCACCACACTTGCCTAAAAATGTACAAAACCAGCCTTGTTCCCCTAGTTCAAGATTTATGCACATAACTGCATATATAAAAATATTTTAACTTTTGTGTGACAATTGCTGAGACTTGTTTGATTACGTAATTTAGAAAAATAATAATAATAAAAAAAAAAATCCCCATGGCAATTCTGTGTGGTACAATTGCTCAGTTGATGTATATAAAAACACCCCTGGCTGGCAGTCCTCCAGGCAAGCAGCAGGCGTGCACCCATAGCTCGGTTTCTTCCACAGATCAAAGCCTGCCCGTCTGTCAGGAGAACAGGATCCTTCCTGACGGCGTGGCTCCCTGCAGTCATCTATCCAGAAATCTCTTCCCCTTTGCACAGAAATTTCCCTCAGAGGTGTAAATCAGCGCTTGCTGCTTTGGGGCTCTCATTCAGGACACAGAGGGATCTCTCCGGGTCCACTGGGGCCTTGGATTATTTTTCTGACTGCTGGTGGAACGGTTTGTTGTGGAGGTTGCTCCAGACAACTGCTTCATGACACCTGGCCACGACTGTGTCCTGGTAGTACTTTGTTATATACCCTTCTACTCTTTTTCTTCTCTGATCCTCCGAAAATGTGACTTGTGAAAAATACAGGATCGCAGAGAGCTCTGTGCTCAGGGCCATGTAAGCTCTTTACCAGACTCCACGTAGCCAGGGCTTGAAACCTGGGCACGTCCAGGCACGGTTCGGGCCTCTCAGGAAGTCGGTCTGCCTCCGCTGCGCTCCTTGGATGCCGTGAGCAGCCTGCCTCCGCACGGAGCTGCTGCGGAGTGCTGGATTTACCAGCCGAAGGCGCGGGGCCTCGCGTGTCCCTGTCAGGCTGCGGCCAGGACTCGCCCGGGCCCTTCCTGCTCGCGCGATTTGGGCCGGCAGCCCAGTTCGGTGATGACAGGCTGAAGGCCAGACGGAGTTGTAAAATACTGCCTGTGTAGTGTAGTGGGACGGGACAGCTCGTCCTAAAGGCACAACAATATGAGATCTGGGGATGGTGAAAGAAGGACGGACGCGCTTAAATCCCAGCATCTTGCGGTTTCGCTGCAGCCACGGTGCAAATTAGCAGGATCAAGTGCAGACAGCAGCTGAAGCAGGTGTACAAGTGCAATCTGATCCCAGCTTACAGAGTCAGGCCGCCCTTACGCCACAGAACAAATATAGGGATACGGAGGGCTGGTGCTCAGCAAGCCGGGCAGAAGCGTGGGCATGAGCGCACACCCAGGCCCAGCCGAGCAGGCAGTTATCCCCGTGTGGTCATGAGGGCAAACCACATGAGAGATGGATCTGGAACACTGGGAGGCAAACGTGTAACCACACAGCCCTGAAAGATGGCCTCGCCATTGCCAGGCCTGCTCTGCCTGAGCTTTTCTCGTCCTGGCTGCAGCGTTGTTTTGCTTGGTTCAGCTGGGACAGCAATTTCTTTCGTTGACCAGGTGTCTGTATCTCATTTGCCTTTGTGTGGTGCCCTGATCGCTTTATGTAGATAGCAGTAACAAGGGGTTGTTCTAGACAGGGAGATTTGCAACAGCCAGAATTCACACGCAGCAATGCGGGAGCTGCTACGATGGCACTGAGCAGCGGAGATGTGGGGTGCGAGGTAGAGGAGCACAGGTGCAGGAAGATAAGAGATGAGGCACAGGCAGGCACTGGAGATCCTGCAGCTATAAACAGCTCCATAACGGCCAGCTAAGAGAGACTGCAGGCCTGCAGCTGGACAAGACTGGGTTTAGGAGTAATAAAGAAAACAAGGAAATAGTAAATGGCACCATATATCGTAAATTCAGATGTTACCTGGAACTGCAGACCAATAATAAAGGTGTAAATGTGTGTTAGCAAATATCTGTGTTCCTAAGTAGAAGGAAGAAGAGGGAGGAGAAAAGGAGAAAGGAGGAGGATATCATCAGCATAAGCGTCATATTCCTCCTGGCAAAGTACTCCAGCTTGCTGTAACATCCCCCTACACCAACGCCTGCATGAACTCACTGCCCTTAGGACCCAGAAGAACAGTGGAAAGGAGAGCATGATGCCAGGAAAAGGGGTAGAAATTAAGAGTGTGTTACAATTTCAATTGTATTATTGCTATTACTGCAATATTCTGTATATTTAAGTATCCTACCCGCATTATCATTATTTTTTTCTGTAATAATTAGATCTAGACTAATGATTCCTGAATTAAACCGTGTCATACTAATAATAAATTCTTGTCTTTGCTCTTATATATATATATAGGGTATAATTTTTCTTTGTCCATAAACAAGGTTTTGAACATGACAAAATTCAACACGGATTTTCTTTACTTGTACAGTTTTTGGAAGTCTCAGGAAGAGGGGCATTATACCAAGTGGAGGCTTTGTAGAGTAGACTGGGTGCCTTCTCAACATGCAACTCAGCAAATGCATGGCAGAAGTACCTACATCATCCTGATTCATCCAGCATGTATTATCACTATGTGACTACCCTCTTGTTTCCCACAGACTTTAAGCCTGAGATTTCTTAATTTAACATATGATCTAATTAAGTACTTGTGACTCTACCATAAAACTATTGTCCGTAGTATTCTGATTTCTCTTCTTGTCACTGTTCTGAAGTAACCCTCTAGACTGAATGCAAGATTACTCAGGAGCTCAGATTTAAATGCTAATTAGTGTTTAAAGATAAACAATAGCAATTACTACTAATTGCATGTGTAGAGTTTTTCTTACCCAGTAAGTGCATAGCACTTTACAAATATTGATGGAGTCAGTCTTGCAGTGCCAAGGAAATTTAAGCACAGATTTTGGCACTCGATGTGAAACAAGTCTGGTGATACATGTGTACGATGTAAGCATGTAATGGTTTACGCTGATTTCCTAAGGCCGTTGACTCACTGTGTAACCAAAACCTGGTTAAAGGAGCTGGGGAGTGGCTGTGTGGGACAAGGGGCAAAGACTGTACCGCCTGGAAGGTTGCTAGGGCGGGACACTGTAAATGCAAGGCAGAAAGTTTGAACTGAGATTTATTTCCTCGCTTTATTTCTTTCTTACGGTTGTCAGGTTCCAGAAAGGGATGAATTACATCGAATATGACATCGAGTAGGTTGGGCTCGACATCTGTTCGCATTGGAGTTGCATCTGCTTTGAGATGGGAAATGGGAAACACCGAGTATAAGTGCAACACAGGAGCAGGGAGTATCAAATAAGCACAGCCACTCTCAGTCCTTACATATTTCTTGTTGCAAATTAATCAAGTTGATTTATAAGCACTGTTACAGCTTGCCCTTATCATTCCCATTTGAAATTTTTTTTCGGAGTCTCACTAGTTTGTTCTAATGTCACTAAAAATCACTTTGGGTACTTCAATACCCGCTGTGCACTTGCGTTTGAAAAGCATACTTCCTTTCATGTGTTTCTTTACGTCAAAATTGAATTTAAAGTCACATTCCCACTGACAGCTCTGCACTCAGAGCTGTGCTTAGGGAGCACCTGGTGTTGTTGCTGTTTTTGGTGTGTTAAATCATCCCTGTGTTGATTTCTTCCCTCGGTGCCGGTGCCCTGAAATAATTCCAGACAGAAAGACAGAAAAAATAAGGAAAAAAAAAAAAAAAAAGACTGTGCCAGCCTGGCATGAATGGGAAGAAGAAAGAAGCTTTAGCCACCTGCTCTCCCTCCCCAGTTATTAATTGTGTAGTTTAAAGGCAACCATTGGAAACATGGCAAGAAGAAACTGCAAAATTACCCAGCTTACTCAATAGCCTGGTTCTATTACGTCTTTTATTAAAAAAATCCACTGATGTTGGTAGTTGATATTTGGACCTACAGATACGAACTTGTTCTTAACATGAAATTTAAAAAAGTCTTTTGTAAAAGCTTAAACAAAAAAAGTGAACATGACAATAAAGCAGAACGTGACTTTGTCTGCAGAATGATGTTATATCGGTGTAAGTAATTTGCTCTAAGAGCAACAATTTTACTACAGTGAAGTGCATTTGCTATCCCTTTGATGTATTTGTTTAAAGTCTTTTCTTTAATTGTTCTGTTTATACATTCCTGCCTTATTTTGAATTAGCTACTTAGCATGCTGGATTGACAGCCCAGAATCCCATGTTCACTTGTCCCTGCATTATGGGATTATTTTTTTTCTTTTCCTTTGGCAATGTTCATGGATTCTTAGAAGAAAGAATGGAGATCAGATTAACAAAGCTGTATGCTTCTCTTGCTGGCATTAAATAAACACTGTACATCTCGAGCAGTTTGAGCTGTTCAATCCATTTTAAGCCATTTTCAAAACACAGTCAGACAGCCTGGCAAAACCCCTGCTGAGCTCTGCTATTCTTAAGAAGAAAACGATGCACTTGCATTTGGAGCGGCTTATCAATTTTGGCTTACAACTAAAAATCAAATGTAAAAATGTGATTAAAATCAAAACAAGAGTTTCCAGTGCAACCTGACATAAATCACAACCTCTCACCAGCCAGTGACCAACTCCAGCCTACTAGGTAGGTAAGTCCCACCTTTAGCAGACTCCAAGGCTTGCATCATGCACTCCAGGTGTTTTTTAACATCTTCCCCTATCAAAATCTTTCAATATAACTACAGTAGTAGAAATATTTTTTTCTAGTATTTACTAAGCAAGAATATATGGTAGAAACGTGTGGTGGAAAGCTTTTGCCGTGCAGCTAGGTGGCTCCTTCTTATGTTGCTATAGTTATGATAAATTGTTCTGAATACAAAGCACTGCAAGAAATTAATCTAATAAGAAATTGCTTTTAGATGTTGCCAGTAAGCTTTGTTGTGTAAAAATAAGAAAATTTGCTAGAAATAATTGGCCAAAATACTAAAAAAAAAAAAAACACAAAAACTTGAAAAATACTGAAAATAAAGAACTGCAAGTCAATTGTGATTTTATCAAGGTTTTATTCTCAAGTGCAATTAAAGATGAAATGTTTCAGGCAAAATAGTTGCTTATAGGTTTGTTACAGCAGTAGAAAATTCTGTCATATACAACATTTCTCCCCAGAACAGCAAGAGAGTATCTCACTAATTTGGATGGTTTAGTTCCAGTCCACCATTGCAGGGCACTTTAAAAATCTGTTGCGTGAAGCATAGGCCAAAATCTCCAAAGCTCTTTGCTATAGAATAAAAGCTAATGCCTCCAAGTTCTTGTGTTTTTATTCCTTCGCTGACTGCTGTTTTCCAGCACATGTTCTCCTAACTGACCGGCTGCTGAATCTCATCTTTGAACACATTGAGGATGAAGCTGTACAACCCTTTTCCCTGAGCTAAGTAGAAAACAAGGTTATGTTTGTGGACTAGGTCCAACATAATAGCTTTAATGAACATAAAAAGTTAGACGCTTGGAACATTCATGTTGAGCCAAAAGTAATTCTGTAGATAAATTTATTTTGAACTTACATACTGCTGGGTTATCACAGAATCACAGAATGGATGAGCTTGGCAGCGACCTCTGGAGATCATCTGGTCCAACCCCCCTGCTCAAGCAGGGTCACCCAGAGCAGGGTGCCCAGGACCACCTCCAGGTGGGTTGTGAATATCTCCAGAGAAGGAGGCTCCGCCACCTCTCCAGGCAGCGTGTTCCAGTGCTCTGTCACCCTCACAGTAAAGAAGTTTTACCTCATGTCACTGTGTTTTGTGATCAATCATCTACTGAGAAGCCGTACAGAGACAGACATTGAATGGCACTGTTGTAGCTTCAGCTGACATATACCCACTAATAACCTGGAACATTTTTAGCACAGACAGCAGCCCTTCCAGAAGCTGCCAGTGTGCTCCTTTCACATCTGGTTCAGAGCCTTCTGCATTTCCAATGACACATGCATTGTGCAGAAAAAGTAGTGAGCTCTCTCACTTCCACGCATCCGTTCAATGTCTTATAAAATATTACTTGTCTTTGTTTCGCAGAGTTGCCTCGGTTGGTGTCTCTCTCGTCTCCCATTCTCCAGGCACTGCCCACCTCTTGCTTGCTCGCCCCCTCATCCATTGCACCAGTGCTCGGCCTCACAGGAGGCATTTCACCAGCTGTCCAGCTCTCTCCACCAGCTGAACCCTCTTTTGGGGAGCACTGCCAGACAGGAGAAAGTCTCAGCTGCAAAAACCTCGTATCGGCAGTCTGTTTTCTCCCATGATTGGTCAGAGGCCCAGTAGGGTTCTCCTGATCCATCGATCCTGTAATTAGGCAAAGAGAAATGGTAGTCCCACTGTGACGGGTTCCTTATGCAACCGGTTGTGTCTGTGGTTTTGGCTGCTTGCTTCCTCTCCAGGTAAGGCTGTTCAGGGACCGCAGCACCACCGCTCTGCTCCAGGTATGGCAGCTGATGTGGATTGGGCCTTCACAAAACCTCCCCATCTGTTAGAAATCCATCTGGTTCTCTGAAAGATGGAAAGTTCTTTCCCTCCTGATTGTAAGTGCTATGGAAAAATCAGAAACTGAGGTTTCAGAAGATAAATAGCCTGGATTACGTGGAATGTATGAATTCTTCAATATCTCAGTGGTCCAATTAAACCGTTTTCTTTATGAAGACTCAGCTTCATGAAAAAATGAGTATACCAATAAAACCGTGAGTCATCGTGCCTTTCTTATTGATTCTTGTTATCTTTCTGTGTCTGAGGCAACAATAAACATGATTTATATGCAGTGTGTTTAATTTCCCGTGGTGTTCTAATCTTGCGTTGGTGTGGGGGGAAAGTCAATGAAGACGGATGGTGAGCAGCATGCAAAGTGAGACGCAGGCAGAAAACGTGGCCAGAAATGGAGGAAGCTCATATTGCAGAGATAAGTAACGCTTTTACATCTCTAAAGCTGATGCCATTTCAAGTATATTAAAAGAAAAGGAGTAATATGACTGGTAAGGCAGAAAGATGGACCTGTCTGTACCCACAAAGCACACCGATTTAAATCCCCTTGTGCAGATGAATCATAATGCGGTGCGTAATACTGACTAATATTCCTTCCCTCCGCAGCACTGCTGAGCAGAACCAAGTTTCTCTGAGGACGCTCATGTAGCAGTCTTCTGTAAAGTCCAGATAACCTAACCATGCTTCTCCTACCTGCTGCAGTAATTCTCCTCATTGAGGCACGTGGACCATAAACCACACGGGTTATCACAGGAACTTCCAGTGTCTTCATGTGCATCTTCATGGTAGGTACCTGTGCATAGGTCTTAAGTTCCATGGTGGCATCATTTGCAAAAAAATAAATAAATACATTTTCTAAAGTATGGGCAGACTAGTGGAAATTTACTACAGGCTATTTCCAGGTTCCTTAATTTCAGAGACACTGTTGGGGCTTTTCTTGCTTTGGGACAACATTGGAATTGGCTCTGAAAAGCCTCTGCTTTCTTTTATTGGCACTGATAATGTCTTCTATAGTTGTGTTCCAGTTCCTGTTGAAATGGTGCTATTTAGCTGCACTCTATTTATCTTTCCACAAGAGACATTGAAGTCTCCAACCTCTGACAGCGTCATGGCCCTCCTGCCTCCCCATGGACCTCTGCAGACAGCCATGCAATGCAGAAGGGGCTCCACTGGCTGCCTGTGAGAACTGGAGTGAAGATGAGATGCCAAAGGACTTTGCTTGAAATGGGAGTTGGCACTGAGGGCTGCTACCAGGAAAGTACTTCAGAGTGAAGGTGAAAACCCGTATTGACTTTGTTCCTCTTAAAATGACTTACCGTGGCTCAAGAAGCCAAGAGCATTGATTTAAAAACACATCGGTCACAGACACAGAAAACTTCAAGGCAAAGAAACTACACATCTGGAAATGCTGTACACCTCTGTAGAAAAGAATGAAGGAGAGGGAAAGCAAAACAAAATCCCTTTCCAAGGAGCAGCTATTTGCAGGGCAGTTGCAGCCACTGGAGAAGCCCAGCTTTGTCTCCCTTTGTTGCTTTTGGAGTAAGAAAAAGGTCACATTCTAAGGCAACAATAGTCTTTGTGAGCAACTGCTTCTTCACGGCTCATTTTGTGGTTTTACTAGTGAATGATTTTACTTTTTCTTCCAGGGAAATGCAGCCCTACAGTTAGAGACAGGCGTTTTGGGTTCTGTTTCTCTCCCTTCTCCAGTGAATATAGAGATCCTTAACCTACTTTTACGTTATTATGAGGCTCGGAGCCTGTGCCTGCTCCCTTTGAGGACAACTGGAAGGCTGCCATTGACTTCAAAAAGGCATGGGCAGGCTTCTTGTTAGTTAACATTCGTAAAGTGCTCGGAGATACTTAGGCAACAGATGTTACATAAATGCGATTAATATTACAACTTTGCCATTGTGCCTGCAATGCTACATTGCAACTTTGTCAGCAGGCATCTTAATTCAGGCTGAAGCGCCGTGTGCTTGCAGGATTAGGGTTTAGTGAAATGCAGGTAAATGATCTTTCCAAATGCAATGCAACCATTCATCTACTTAAAGGAACTTCTGCCTTAGTCTCTTAGAATAAGGAAAACTCTTGTGGGTGTGTTTCTGTTTGTGTGAAAACTCTCTCAAAGTATATATTAACACAAGCTCTTTATTTCTGGTACAATTATAAAACAGAGTTGTTTAGATGTCATATGCTTGAATCATCACAGATGTCCAGGGGATAGCAATATGATAATAGATACAGAAGGGAAATACTATTTAATACTGATCGTTCAACCGTTTAGGTTAGCTTTTTCCAGTTAATTGTTAAAATTTAATTTTATCTTCCAATGAAACAGAGAGGTCCACTAACACTGATGAGCAGTATAGGTTACGTTAATACTTCGGAGTAATTTTTAACTTGCAAATTCCATGAGAACAAAGTTACAAATTTTGCAGTACTTACATAGATGTTTCAAAATCCATTGGCATTTTAAGTGATTTCAAACAGGAATCTTCTAATTAACTTGAGTGGAGTTGCTGAAACCTGCTAGCTTGAGGCCGTTACAGGCAGAGACTTGAAAAAGCTCGCAGGTTCCTGGAAAGGCAATCAGGTGAACACAAATTGTTGAAATCGCTTATTAATAGGTAAAGGCAATCGGTGTTGATACCAAAAGGTAAAGCTAATACTCACCATAAATGATGGGCAACAGCTCCTTGTTTGCTTGTTTCAGATTGTGACTAATGGAATTTGTAGATCACCACTGTGTAATATACTTGAAGAAGAAAGCAATCTTGTAAACATGAACAGTTTGATGATAAAATAAAAATATAGAGGGCACAAAAGGAAGCCTACTACATATTTTCTGGGGGAAAACATAATGAACATTATCAAATCAAATCAATTATTCATCACTTGTACTCCCTTGTTTCTTTCATGGCTTGAAGCACACGAAGAAAGCCATTTAGGCAATATAGGCAAATGTTTTACCAATCTTTAATGGTGGAGAACCTGGGGTACATGGATGGTTAGGCCAAATGTTTTCACGAGCTGCAAATGGTCTTTGCTTTTCATTTCTTAGGCACATAACATGAGACACTTGGAGTCTGATGTGAAGAAGAAGTACTTAGCCTGTTATTCCAGGCATGGCCTGACAAACGTCATGGCAGTTCAAGCAGCTGTTGATACCTTCGGTGTCTGAACATCGCGAGAGGATGTTCAACTGTTATTCACCATAACTGCTGCTTTGCAGGCACTTTCAAGGTTAGCATTTTCAAGACCACTGCTCCCTACTGTATGAGCATGACCTTTCATTCTCTTAAATTATTTGCCAATATTAAAATCCAGGATGCTTCTCTGTCTATCAAGTGATACAGATCTTTTTCTACAAATGTCGGGTTTGCATTCATAATTTCCATGCTGTCAGTCTCTGTGCTACACAGGGATATTGCAGCTGGCTCCAGATGAGCTCGGTACAGGCTCACGAACAAACCCATGTTCCCTGCTGTCCCCATGCCTGGCCGGTTCCTTTCAGCCACGCACCAGCTCCGGAGTGCACACAATTTCTCAGCCAGTTCAATCAACGGCAAGGAGCAGATCTAGATAGGGAAGTGGAATTTGGTTTATTTATTTGCATTTATTTAATTTATGACCTGCTGGTCATAACTGAAGAGGCATGCAAGTGCAGCTGGTAGGGCTGGCTGAGGAAGCTGAGTCAGAGAGGTGTGGGGAAGCTTCTTACAACACTTCGTTGCACTGTGTGACCGTAACCTTTCCCCTCTCTGTAAAGCCTAGGAGCAACTAACAGACTCGATGATCCTTGTGGTCCAACTTGGGATATATGCTATAACTATTTTACATAGTCTGTAAGGTGACTGATTAAAAATTTAGGTTAATGTATAGCTACATAAATTCTGTAGTGGAGTTAAATTATCAATCTGAGTAATAGGGGTGGGTGTCTCTACCTCGCCTCTATTCAAATTCAGCCAACTCAGTGTTTTATGCCTGCAAAAGCTTTTTGCTGAAGTCTGGACAGAAAAGTTTTCTGTAGGTTCTTCATTTAAGGTGTGTTCTCCAAGCGACACGGTCAATGATTGGCCATGCCCGATGCTTTGAACCCTTTAAAAAGGGATCCTTGTTTCTGCTTAGAATTTATCTAGCACCAGTATAACTTGCACATATTTTAGAGGGACATTTCTCCCCTGTATTTAGCACAGCCATTCACTGAGGCAGTGCCAGTCCTGGCTAGCAGCTACCAGTCACTGTCGTCCCTTATGCAGCTCCACTGAAACAAATGGAATTTACCTCAGAGACTCAGCTTAATGTAATCCACCCTGCAAAATACATCCACAATCATATTTTGATGATAAACTTAATGTATTTTTTCTTTAGTTTTTGAAATAAAATTTCTTCCCAATTATGTAGCTTCCTTTTCTCTACCGTGCTTTATGAGAGTGGGCAACTCTTGACCAGGATGGGGCCTGTGCTGTGGAACAAGGTCACCAATTTCACACCTGAAGGACTACAAGGGCTTGCCATTTAACAAACTGATTTTTTTTTCCTTCAAATTAGTATACTGCTGAGCTGAAGCAAGAAAAGTAGAATGCAGGCTGACCAGCACAGAGAGTACACAACATGGAAAGCTGTAGATCGGTTTTATGCCTGCCCAGAGCATTCAGGAAATTATTCCTTATATTTGGTAATCATGCCCTCTTATTTCAGAGAGACTCTGACCTTATTGAATAAACACTGTAGCAGGGTCCTTATATCATGCAGAAAAAGTTTTGTGATAAGGCAAGAAACAAAAAAGCTGTCCAGAGCATTATTTCACCAAACTAACTTGATAAAGCTGATGTATTCATGAGGACGTCTACATATACAGTTATTTGTGTCAATTTTAATGAGGTTCTTAAACACATAGCAAGCCCACCCAAGTGCTGAGTACTCTCTTTCTGGCCCCAAAACCCCTCTCACCACCAAACCACAGCCCCAGCTCTTTAAGTGAATCCTCTGTGCTGTGACCACTGCCAGCAGAGTTTGATGTGACGCCCACAGAAGGCAGCAAGTCTCGTTACTTTTTTCTGGGTTTGGACACCTCTCCCATAGGTGAGCTAAATTACGAGTACCAATGTCCAGTTCTTGTCCCCTTCAGCTCTCAAAAGCACTTGAGCTGCATCATTCTTGCTCCGGTACTAATGATCTGATCGATGATTTCTCTACTGAGATTTTTATGTGAACCTTTTTGTTCTCTTTCTGTTCATTCCGAACTGAGATACAGCCCAGAACGTAGCCACACAGTCACAACCAGGCGTGGAACAATACTTGGCAAACGTGGTGATCTGCGTAGCTATCCATAGCCATGGGTGCACTCCTTGGCCTTCACCACCGACAATCTGTTTTTGTGCTCCATGATACGCAGGCTCTTGCTGAACTGTTTACTATTTCTTAGTTTATTTTTAATCAGTTACTGTTAAACAGTTAAGCAAGGACAGACAACGAGGAGGCTGACCCTGGGCTGTAGAAAGGAGCCAATATTTTCAATTACACGGTCAGTTTATTATTTCTGCCCTCGAGCAGAAAGGTAGAATCCAGACTCCAGAATAAGACACTAACTTTTTATTGCTAATGTTTGGCTGGCTATGGATAATAGATTTAAACTGTTATAGTCCTAATGAGTTCACCACAGTAACTTAATTAAGCAATTGAACATGACAGGCAATGCATTCTAGGGGGATTATTGCATGCCTTTGGTAAAACATAAAATAAAAAGCAAGGGATTTCAGCTACCAAGAAACCTCTGAAAACAAATCTCCTGTCCACCTTGTTGAAACTAAAGAAAGCAGAAAAGAAAATACACCAGCGTTAGATTTAGCAGTCTGAGGGTGTTTATCACCACTTGGAAAAATCCGTCCAGAATAGCGTATTTCTTTCTCATAACACATTGCGCTGTGATTTTCACCCTGGAACCACAAAACAATGCAAGCAGTGGTTTAGTGCTAGGACCCTTTTCTGTGTATTCTGACAAAGACCTGAAGGTGTCCTTTTGAGGGGGGTGCAGAAATGGAGACATCTCCCTTCCCGGAGGTTTGTCTCCTTTTTTGCAGGCAACTGCAGAGGCAGTTTCCCAAATCATTTATTTCACTAGAATCATGAGAAAAAATGAAATTCTGCCATGTTACTAGAAAGAAATTTTATCTGCCTAAGACAGGTACATATCACAAGTACTTTATGGACAGGAACTACAAGTATTGCTGTACTAGTAATGCCTTCCCAGTTCAGACCTTCCCTGTAGGTTTTCATTAGGTAATATTACGTTACCTCCAAATTAATTAGATGAATTACAACAAACAACCAATCAAAGAAACAAACAAAAAACAAACACACATTAATTACAAAACCTTACATTTAGTTTTTCTTACCTAAACTGAAAACTCAGAACCAAACCAAGAGGCTACTATTCTTTTCAGCGTTTTTGAGATCAGTATGCTGCACACTGCACGGAGAAATAATGGACTTTGATTAAATCTTTTTCAATCTGCAACAATGAAATAAAGAATAACATGGAGGGTATTGTGTTTTAGCCTGCGATTGCAGGTTTTGGCCTTCTTTTGATCTCTGCTTTTCTATTTGAGCTCTGCTACAAGATCTCATTGGGGTATATTCAGCTTTCAGCTGAATTTTATTGAACAAGCTTGAATTTTAGCTGAACATATTCAATTAACACGCACTCTTTACTGTATTGATATTGTGTAATATTTTGAAGGCTATTTAAAAAAACAAACCATGAACTTCATCTTAAGCTTTCTCCCCACATACTGCTTACACTTACTACTGATATCAAATATATCAAATATTCCTCTCATGCCTTGTATTTGAAATCAGTGACAAATTGTGTCTTCACAGCAACGTATGAAGAACAGCAGATCAAAAGATCGAAATGTTTGACTTATTCTGGTGTTAGCAAGTGGCCAGAATGAAGAAGATGCCATTTCTATTTAGATAGTTACACCTGAGCAACCACTGATGTATGGATCTGTGCTGATGAAGGAGAAAGAGAGCTGCAAAGGTGCCTGCAGCACTCCTCGTCTCACCCCTCACCTTGATGCTGTGGAGACATTTCAGCCACCCCAGCATCAGAGCAAGGGCTGGCGTTCCCTTTTGTTTCCCTTCGGTGCTATCTGTCTTAATCACATAAGGAACATACTGTGCTTTCTATGTTTAGATCTCTAATTAGTTTACTCAATAGGTATAATCATCCTCATTTTGAACCATCATAAGATGAAATAATTTCCTCAACATCTCACCCCGAATTATTTACATGTATGCTTTTATATCTCTGACAATCCTGATAATGGATTCTCTTTAACAATATCGTGTAGCAATTAGCTTCGCATGTCAGCTGTGTCCCACATCTCACCTTCAGCTGTTTATTTTCCAGTAAACTCCACATGAGACCTGTGCCCACCTTGTGCCAGACCACTGCAGAGGGTGGGATACACACAGCAACGGAAATGAAGATTTCAGCCTCATTCCATGCAAGTTAAGTAACGCAAACTTTGAGTTTTTCCCTGCTTACTCTGATAATCCAGAAATAAAAACCCAGGTGTATGCTGACATTTAATTTCTCCCAGTTATTTGTAAGCATAACACTTCTGGAGCAGATATATAGTTCACCTCATCTTCTTTATGGGCTGATAAAGTGATGCATATACAGCTTAAGTAATTTCAGAAAGACAGTCTTGCTTTTCAAAATTACTTAAAAAATTCATGACTCCCAGCCCCTTTTTCCATTTACCATTTCCATTTACCATTCCTCATTACAATTAAGGACCGCAAAGTTGCACTCACAGGGCACAGTTATTCGAAAAGTTCCTGCCTTTTTTTTTTTTTTTTCCCCACATCTGTTTTATTGAATTGTTTTTAAAGAAGAGAAAGTTTAAAGGAACCTCGAAAAAAGTTTTTGCCAATCACCTTGGCAGCAGCACATGTATTCTTCTTGGCACGGTCGCCACACTGCAGCATACAAAACCTCCACTTCCATTAGGCTGGGCTGACTTTTAAGAAGCTTTTTCACCAGAGCGTACAATTTGGTCTGTGTGTCCTCTTTTGTATCCATTATTAACTCACAGTGTGGGCTATAAAACCAAGCTTCCTTATGTGGTGCCAACTGGCATCTGTCACCACTCTCTCCTTATCTGCTGCCTCTGCCAGTTCCCAGCATTAAACGAGGCCATGCCACGCTGTCGTTGGGATTAGACCTAATGCACCGAGTTCTCCCTGCCCTGGTTATTTTTATCAACTTAGTCAGATTTCCAGTCTGGGCAGCCGAGCCCCAGAAATGCTGGGTGGTTTTTCTGCTTCCCAGGTTTAATGAGCAGCAAATCCGCATAGATGCAAACCCTGGCTGCTCTCTCTCTCTCTCACGTTAGCTTGTGTGCTGCAGGGTGCGTGGAGGAGATGTAAAACCCAGCAGCGCAGGAGCAGGAGCTCTGGGAGGGTTATTCCACACCACTGCCATCCGTGTCCAGGGCCTGGAAGGACCAGGGGACACAAGGAAGGGGAACTGCCTGCCCCCGGTGGGATTCAGCTAACAATCCGCAGCTTGCGACTGGAAAATTTTACTCCTCCTATTTCCTAAACTAGCTGTATCTTTATTAGACGCTGGGAGATAAAATGGACACGCAGATACCTGGCTTTATAACTTCCTCCACTAACGTACGGTGATGATTAGACAGAGGCGTCGTACGATCCAAGCAGCGACATCCAAACTAGGTCAGATGCCAGAGCACAAAGAGCAGTGGCACGAACGTGAAATAAACTGTTTGGTTCCCATGGGTGAAAGAAAGTAAATGACCTCACTGCAAAGATAGAAAGCTTCTGGTGGCTATCAAATGCCTGTGCAGGGTTATCCTCACCCACTCTCAGAAGGGTTCTGGCCCAGTTCCCTTTCAGATACACACCATCTCTTACAAGGTGTTTCAGATAGGAATAGATTTCCAGTGCTGGAAAATATTTTCCTTCACATCTACATCAGGTTTCTCCTCAGATTTCTCCCTTTATGTCCTTTCTTACTACTGCACAACATTCTGCAGCTGCATTGCTGTTTACACCTTTCCCAATACTTATTTGCTTGTTAAACCCCTCAGTACCCCCTCTGCATTCCTTAAATTCCACACCATGAATTGTTGGTGTATTAACTCACTGAATGTAATACAAACATCAGGCCTACTATGAAGAAAATAAGGATGATAAAGTTGAGGAAAAAATGGAAACTAAACAAGCTTTCAAGGTAAAAAGTTACAGAACTCTTCCACGGGATGTTTTAGGCAGTAATAATCTCTACATGTCCAGAAAATAACTAGATTAATGGAAGAGAAACACCTCAAATGCTCTGAAACAGAAAGTTATCACCTCTCAGCAGTTCCACTGCAGATCAGCGAAGGATGGGAGGCAAAGTGGGGAAGAATCACTGCGAGCTTCCTGGCCGCTGCCAGGGAGAGGTTAATGAACTAGATGAACCTCTGGCCTGATTCGATGCATCAGTTCTTACGTTTTTTTTTTATTATCCATTTCGATTACTTGCCTGTTTGCTTCAATTTATCTACCGTATCAATCAGAAACTGCACCGAGAAGACTAATTGCTATATTCATCATTGTGTTTCTGGGATGGAGGTTGGCACTGCATTACCTGACCTGATAAAGGTACAGGCTTGAGACTTTTCAAAGGAGTTTCAGAACGAGCTCCTCAAGGTGTGTCCTGGTACAGGTATGAGTGTGTGGCTGGGTGCAGGAGGCATCCAGGCAGCCCAGCACTGTGGGGCCGAGCACAGCCCTTCCTGCAGCACTGCCTGGGCACTGGAAGCACCATGCATAATTCAGCTCCACCAGCCTCTGTGCTAGCAGGATGCCTCGCTTACCGAAGCCCAGGATAGCGCTCCTTAGGAGCAGAACATCAGCACCCTGCAGTGCAACACTACTTACAGCCACCGAGGAGCCCCGTTCTCCCTGCATGAAGTTTGTCAGGATGAGCTCCAGGTCACTGGCTGAGGTTTCACTAACTCAAGCTTACACATTCAGGCCACTACCTCTTATTTTCCTATCTACAGATTCCCCTTTCCTCACTTTCCTCATTTTCTGTTTCACTCGAGTGTGATGCTTGGCTTGCATCATTCATGAGAGGAAGTGCCCCGAACTTAGTGACTGTATTTGGGTCAGCAAGAGGTGAAACAGGTGGTGGAGGGTCCTGGATGCAAACCAGAATGGGTTTCACATCTCAGTTTTCTTACATCATAGAAAACTACATTTATTTAGTCCGAGGTGGAATTCAATATTGGATTTAACACTTTTAATTTACCTCAGTAGAGTAATTAAAAAAATCAGACTAATGAAGTTTAAAAAAATCACAGTGTTTGATTGTTCCTGTAAGCTTAAATGCAGTGATTTATTGTTTAGAAATATTAAGCCCAAACACTCGATATATACCACTCTCTACTGGGAGATAAATTGTCCAAAGCAGTCAATCTTCAGCTTGATTTATTGCCACCTCTGGCACGAGAAGGCATTGCAAATTGCAGACCTTACCAGGCAGGTGTGGCCTCTGACTACATTTCTCCATAACCAGATACAGAAATTACAGCCCCAATAATTTTTAAATTCTTGGAGTTTGTAGTTTTTATTCCTTTAGATAGTTTTTGCCTATTTGTCTACCAATGTAACAAATGTAGGATTCAAAGATCAATTATGTACTATTTTAATGAACATCTAATGTATTCTGCGATCATCTTACTTGGGCTGAGATAGTGACAAGCATCTGTGTTTATCCACGCAGTTCAGGCTATTTTTTTACTCTGGGAAGTTGAGAAAAATATTGCCTCCCTGCACCTAACAGCCTCAGTAAAGTGTCCCCTGTGCTTGCTATACTTCAGTCCCATCTCTTCCTGAACATCAGGATTTGTGAACCAGAGAGAAACTGTAAGGCAATGGGTATAATCACAGGGAGCAGACCTGGGCCTTTTGAGGATGCTGTGGGGTTTCCAAACAGAATCTAAAATCTTTCTAGCAGATTAAAACATCTACCTTTCCCTGGTGGGTAAAATCGAAGCTCAATCTACCTGCAAGTGAAGAAATCTCCATTTCTTAAAGAGCATCACTATAACTGGCTCAGCTATAAATAAAAGCTGCAAAATAAATACTTCATACAAGAAGATTGTTTTTTAAGGCAGGAATATTGTATGGTTTTTTAATTAAAAATTCTAGTGCTTTCTCCACCCTTTGACAATGAAAATCAGATTCTTTCTTGCACTTTGAGGGCCACTGTTTTTCCTGGATTTAACTTCTTGGATATTGTGGTGTTCACTGAGCCTCTATTCTTCGGCAAATAAAGAAAAGGATTGGAGTTCATCTTCCACCAAGCAATGAAATGTGTCAGTGAATGCTCCCGAGGACAAATGCTGCCAGCTGCAGATGTTCCCTGATGCACTTCACTCCTCTTTACTGTACTTCACTTCCTTTTCCATCCTATAAAATATTTGGGGCAGACACTCCACCCTGAACTAATTCACACCTGCTGAGAACAGTGTTCAAGAGCTCAGGAATAAAAGAACCTTCTTCATTTATTTGTATTCACCTTATTAAACCAAAGCCAGATTGTGTCAAATTATGTATTTGATTGTATCATAATCATCTTAGCACATGTATCTGCAGTATTCAGCAACTTACAAACATATGTTCATACAAACAGCTTTATGCATGAGATATTTACAGTGGTTTGGGGGTTACTCAAGTACTGATGTCCTCATGTGTGTTTGCATATGCACAATCAGGGCACGGCTTTCTGGGTAGTCGTTTCTAGACAGGAACACGATACGCTATGTTTCACACTGTGACAGATCTTGTAGTAATACCAAAATCTTCAAGAAAGATTCCCACAAGAGTGTGACTCAGACCAGTCTTGACTGTCAGCATGAGTACGGGATCAAATGCTCAGGGAAAAAAAAAAAAAAAGGAAGTATCAAAGCAAGGAGCCACAGCTTTGTAACTATTCTGTAGCATCTAAAGACCCAGCTGCCACCTGGCTGACATGAAGATGGTGAATGCCAATTAAAAAGGAAAAATACAGATAATGAAGAATGTGAGATGGAGGACTATCCAAGGAATTCACATGAACCTGACTTTACCTGAAACCAGATGATCAGAGACAAGACTAGTAAAACAAAATAACTCATGCAGAACACACCTGACATGTTCAACCTTTGCAGAGACTGGAAAAGCCTAAAGCCTTGTTTTGAAGTTTGGCATTCGCACTACAAGACCATAGCTGTAATTTGCTGGAGAATGTTCACATCAAATATTTTTCATGGTAAAAATATTGAAAAATAAACATTTTTTCACAAAGTGGGAATTTCTTAAAACATTTCCTATTTTCAACCACAACGTTAGAATTACTTAATCAAACTTCGCATTCTACTTTTTTTTTCCTGTGAATTTAGCAGGTTTTCTATGTTGTTTTGACTTGATAATTGAAAATTCTATTTCTGTGTGAAGTGTCATATGCTGCCTTACAACATATGCATATGCAACATATGCATATGCTGCATTACAACACATAAGAGCCTCACAATCATTTATCTACTAGATAAATGATTTTATTTTTAATCTGTTTTTAATTTAAATACTTTTAATTGATTCAGTGTAGCAATATGAAGTTTCTCATGGCTAAGGAATACTTTACCGATGTACTTGCAAACTTACATATACATTAGACATTTTTATACAGAAATCTCAAGTGAACTTGGTCTGAAACTCACTAAAATCTGGTCTGTTGGTATGCTGCAGCCTGTGGAGCATGCTGGTCTTCCTGTTCAGGCACACTGCCGCTGGACATCAGATGTGCTGTGTGCCTGTAGACCACAGAGGATTTATTTCACATGCACTTTTTAGCCAGGTACCTTATTCTGTTCCTTTGTTTGGGATTTCTGGGCATACGGCAGCCTGACAGAAGGCAAAATTCGGAGTCCAAATACACGTACACCAGTACCCCAGCAGAAGCATCTGATAAATAAAGATCCGAGACAAATAAAACTATATGGAGCACCCAGTTCTACAATCCCTACTCCTATAGCCCTCTAGCACAGCAACAGTGTCTGGTGAAATAAATAAAGCAACCTCAGGGAGATTTTATTTTTAGCATCAGCGTATGAAAGTTTTACTATTAATTCTCTCTCTTTGCCACTAAACTTACCCTTTTTTCCATTTTTCAGCAGGGCGCTCCCTAATTTCCTCTCAGCAGGCTAAAGAAGTGCAGCTCTCTTGCCTGTAGGTGGCATGTTCTGAGCCCCTAACAGTCCCAGCACCCTCCCCTCCATTTTCTCAGCATCCATCCTAACTGGACAAAACCAAAAACGAACAAACAAACAAAAACAAAACAAAACAAAAAAACACCACCCTGAAAGCTGTATTTCAGATGGAGCCTCAGCAATACCAAATAGAGAGAGACAAGGCAGAGTTACCCAGCACATGAAGTCATGGATATAAGCTTGCTAAATAACTGGATATTTTCATTTAGGAGTAAAGTGTCCTTAAAACACTTGACCAAAAATGCAGCAGTTGAGGTCAGTCTGGCCCCACGCAGGAGCAGAGCCCTTTGGGGTGCATCGTCGATGGCTTCAGCTGCCGAAATTTAATGAGATCTCCCTTAGTGATGGGGTATGAGCTCAGTGCACCTGCCACCCAGCAGTCAGGACAAATGATTCAAGTGCTATTTTTCGGTTCCCTCACCAGCTGAGCCTGGTGGCAAGGGTGGCAACGGGAATCCCCTCAACTGGGACCAGTAGCTGCTGCAGCTCACCAGCTCCAAGGGACACGGTGACACACACGCCTTCCTGGTGACAACTGTGGACAGCCACCAGACATTAACCCCATTTACCACACAAACAAACAAAAAAAACAAATCCCCCAAACCCGTAGCTACTCTTCAGTGAGATTTGACCAGCTCTTGCAGGTCTTGAAGGGAGTTTGACTTTCGGCATTGGCTCTTTGGTTCTGGCGCTGCTCTGACAGAAAGCGGGTGTGGGTCACGTTATGCTGGCCCTTGAGGGTGCTTGGCAGGACCATTTTTTGTTGTTTTCTGCTCTCCACAGGCTCTGAGGTTTCGTTCTGCTCAGCCGGGGGCTTGGTCACATCTGCCACAGCTTTCCCCATTCCTATGGCGGACAGAGCTGACCCGTGCTGCAGGTGGTCCTGCCTCGGCCTCCCCTTCCCGGCCACGGCCTTCCCGCCTCGGGAAACTTGCCGGGCTGTGGGGTGGAGTTGAAGAGCTGGGGGAACTGAGGTTTCGAGGGTTTCGAGGGGCAGGATCTCCCTCTGGAGGCCTTCAGCAGCAACTGCCTGGCTCAGCTCCCACCGAGGCCTGGGGGAGAGGAGCTCTGGCGGAGCCCAAAGGTGCCACAAGGCAGATACCTCGCACCTTGCCCTGCTTTCTGCTTCCCCTTACAGCCCCAAGGCTTCTGCCTGCTGTGGCTGCAGCCTGACAGCAGCTCCAGAAGTTCCCGGACCCCCCCCTTGCCCCCAAATGCAGCGGGTGTATTAATACTATATATAAGTAGAGCCTTTGGAAGAGCAGGGAGAAGGGATGTGACCCTTTCTGAAGAGGGTTGTCCCTGTCCTGTGCTCTGAACATGGAGCTGGGGGCTGCCTACAAAGCAGCGGGGACCCCACTTTGGGGCTGTGCAAACGTAGCACCCCATCTGACCTGCTGCTGCATGACATTTTTGTCAAATATATTTGCCTTACAGTGAAGAAATTCTGTAAGTAGAACCAAAGATAGCTAGACAAGCAGTTCTTAAAAAAATATATTTTTTAAAAATTAAAAAATATTTAAAAATTTACATTTGTAAGTTTAAAATAAATCTTTTTTTTTTTTTTTTTTTTTTTTTTTACTGCTAACTGAAATAATCTGTACTGAGAATTTAGCATCAACCTTTATAATAGTAAACTATCAGGTTAAAATTGTTTCACTTAGTGCTTTCCGCTCTTGTACTCCGTTTTTTACTTTCGCATTAAAATAAGTAAGTTTTGTCCGAGTCTTGTGAACTTATGTCGATCACATATCCCAGTTTCCTTCAATACCAGTGAGCTGCATTTCATTGCATTCTGTCAGTTTTTAAGAGATCTGGTCAGACTGAAATGTAATAAGTTGTAAAAGTTGTTTGAAAATACCGCACTGTAACGTCAGTACCTGGGAATAAATCAAAAGCGTCCATGGAATTTCAGCCAGTTTAGCAGGCATAAAATTCTGGACTAAAGAAGAATTGTCCTTTGAAACTGTAATGCTCAGCACATAGAATGCAAAGTAATCAAAAAGCATCTTTAGTACATTTAAGATGAGATTTTTATTTTTTTTTATAACAGATAATAGATTTTTCTTGGATATTGAAAATATATGTGAGCTTAAAAAAACAAAAATAAAAAGATAACTACCAACCAATGATCTGAAGGGGAGATTGGAGTAAAAGTCCCTGCATAGCCATAAATAAAACAGGAACTATCGCCTGAGTAGTACGAATAAGTCTCAGATATCTCAGAAATAAGGTACTGAGCCGGTTCTGCCTCTTGCCTCGGTGAAGGCAGGCGCGGCGAGGCGCTGCTGTATCAGCTCGGTGCGAGCCCCTCGCCCAGCTCACTGCGAGGGGCAGCCAAGAAGCAGCACCTGCAGCGCACGGACGAGGGGGGATTATGTTGGAACATGTACATGCCAACTGTATAGATATGTCTGTTCTTCCAACAGCAGCAACAAAATCTTTCTGCTTAAGAAATACACCTTACTGCAAGGCTGCTGTACCTTCCTTTGGAAATGTCCCAGGTTTCGTGCTGGACTTGTAATCTCAGCAAATC